>NW_022753015.1:1291301-1317608 GCF_011630105.1 Anneissia japonica
GTACACGAACGCTAATTGGTTGGCTCGCCCAGTGCAGCGCACATGGGTTTAGTTTGTCTCAACAGGCCCAGACAACACCACATCTCTGTTGTTTAGAATAGGCATGAAGGGGAATTCCCAAGTTATACCTTTGTCGTATAGTTAATCTTAAAATATTTTCATGTTCTTTATTTTAGTTGAATAAAAGATATAAAGTGATGAATTAATACACTAGACACATGGTTTTATTTGAACACTTTATTATGACATCGTAAAGTGATGAATGAAAACATTAAACACATGGTTTTATTCGTAGGCCTAGAGGCTAGGTCTAGCCTAGGTATCATCGTTCGTTCGTACATACGTTTATTGAGCGTTACGTACGTATTACTAGGTCAAAGGTTACCACAAATTTAACCCAACCTCTATTTTACGAATCCCCCGATTTACGTACGCCCTCTGGTCCCGTACCGTACGTAAAATCGAGGTTCTACTGTATCATTAAAGAGAAGGTTTAATCAATAAAAATAAAGAGGAAATATTACAGATTACATGACTATATTTAGACTTGAGGTATACACCATTTGCGATTAATGCCGTTCTTACGTTAATCCATTGTGATTAACACAATGTTCGCTTAAGTGCTCTTTGTGGTTGGTCAAATCCTGACCTGGGTTCAAAATCATTGATGCATGACTGTCATAGCTCAGTAGTACTGTGCACGCTGATTTCTGGTCAGTTGGCGGATTATTATGCTAGTTATGGTGCATAAGGTCTGTTTTCTGCGTCATACCACACACAAGTTTACACACCACTCGATTAATGGTATGTTATCTAGCATAGCGTTAACCTGTGTCTCAACCCTATGATGTCATGAAAAAATATATACTGTATTGTAATTTTTAAAAATATTCAATGTTTAATTTATATGCAGATGAGCCACCAACAAAGCAATCATGGATAACATTGCTATGGGGAGCTGCAATGAGGCTAATCACTGGACCAAGCCCATCAACCTTCAGTTGTCAACAGAGTCTACCACGCATGCCGGTGCCATGTTTACCAGCAACCATCAGAAAGTTCATGAAATCTATAAAACCACTAGTTAGCCAAGAGCAGTATGAACAATTTAAAAGGGAAGGCAAGGTAATTTCACTAATCTGATACAGTAGAAAACCCACCTTTGGGACACCCAAAGGGGGAATCTTTTTCGGCCCTGAAAACAAAGGAAAGTATGTCTTTCAACAATACAGCCAACTCCTATTCAGGAGACACCCTCATTAAAGATAACATGTTTTTTGTTTCTGAAGTTGTCTCCTTAATAAGGGTTTTACTGTGTTAGTTTTCTGTTATAATCATTTATATAGCAGCTTTTTTATGGGTTTTCATAATAGAATGGAATGTAAACCATAACTTTAATAAGCTATTTAATATATAAAAGAGCAGAATCTAGAGAAGTGGGAGTTGACCACTGACAGGAAATGATGGAGTATGATTATCAGGGGCCTACAAGTGACATAAATGCATGCAAATGAAGGTTTTTATTGCCATTGGATATAGCAATCAATCATACCAATGTATTACGTAAATGGAAGAATCAATCATGCATGTTCAACCTACCTACTCAGGTGTTACGTACAGGGATGAATTATGTATGTGTGAGCCATTTAACAAAATTTTCTGCATTAGCTTTGTATTATCAAAAAGAAAACTCTGATTATATTTGTATTCAGGTAAATTTACTAACATGTCTGTGAACATACAATTACAAAACAAAAGACACCAGTTTTTCCTGGAATAAAAGAAACAAAATGTCATGTTTTTCCAATTCCTTGAGTGACAAGTCATGTTCCTTCAACTACTTGAACATTAAATGTTGTTTGTAATATAGGGATGTAATACCATTCCTTTTGCCAAGGGATACAAGACAGTGGCCATTTAGGCAAACTCCTCCACTCCATGTTTCTTGTTGTGCTTGCAATTTAATGCAGTAATATAGACTAATACATTCAAAGCTACATCATCCTACCAGGTACGCATTTATACTCCTGGGCGGAGAGAGACAAAAGTGCCTTTCCCAAGGACACAAACGAAATTCACAGGGAAGTTTCCAAAATCCGATCTCAAGGTTGAGAGACTGAAATGCAGCTGTTGACCAGCTCTCAAAATACAGAGATAATTTATACACATATTGTCGACCTTCCACAGGCCAACAGTTTTATTATTAACAGTAATGTAAAATTTAAAGATTGTTGTTTGTCTTGAACGAAATTTGTTTTGCTTTTAACATTGGTCAGATTCTGTCAATCAATTTTTCTTTGAATTTCAGGAGTTTGAACAAAAAGTTGCTCCTAAGCTTCAAAATTTCCTCCACTTGAAAAGTTGGTGGGCTCAGAATTATGTAACAGATTGGTGGTAAGTGGTTCGCTTTCATTTGAGGTTGTGATGACTTTGACGATGAGGATGACAATTATGACAATGACAAGTTTAATGCTAATGATAGTAATGGTAATGCATGACTTTAAGGCTGATTATGATGTTATGAGTGATGGTAATGTTTTGATGATAAAAATTGTTATTTATATGGAGTTATTTTCTTAAATAATACAGACATACTTTACTGAACAAAATACCTGTGGGCTGTCAATAGAGATCTTCCAACATTAACACAGATGTTTGATCCTGTAAAAGCAATTTTGATAATGTATTTGGCCAAATAAAAAAAATTGCTAGTTTGTTGTCCCTTCATGCATCCATTTTCTCTGCATCACCAATTTTTTTTTTCTTTGTATGAAAATCTGGCTAACTCACATTAGTAAAAATCCTCTCATTCTTGGTTTATTTATTTATTTAAAACCATGTTTTGAGTGGGCAACCCTTACAGAATAAATCTGATGTTTAGGGGCCCACTTAAATACAAATATATAAAAATAGCCGATCTATCAATTAATCATAAAATTTAAAACAGCAAATATTAAAATTCTAAAAATATAGAATAAGAAAAAGAAAGCAAAAGAAAGAAAACAGATAAAACAGATATTGTTTTGGATACATATGGTATGAATCATGTCTAGTGCTTCTTTTATTGGTTTTCATGTGTCTAATGGGTAAAATTGAGAAATTAGTAGCTGTGTCCCATCAACCATTTTGGATGTGCCTTCTCGGAGTAAAAGAAATAAAGTACTTTCATTTTCCTTTTTTCAAAATAGTAGAACAAGAAACAACTTTTGTCCTTATATGTCATGTCAAATTAGTTATGTTCAGACAGCCTTCCGTCTAAAGTAAAGTTATGACGTAAAAATTTATGTGCGTGTTACTTCCGACGAGTGTTCAAATGATGCCTACCCAGGGCATAATGTTCTTTTTACCTGAAAGGTAATACAGTGCTTAGAAGTAACTATGCAAATTTTCCAGAAGTTATAATTGTTGCTTTCGTTGTCTCTCAAAAGTGATTTTGTACATAAATTCTTGAAGTTGTAAAGAATTATTAAAACGTTGTGTTATTGTTATTTTAGTGTTATTTTAGCACTCATTTGTAGGTAATTATCTTTCAAAAAAATTCAAGGTCATAATAAAGGTTGAATTAAGTGGCGAGCTCTGAAGTAAGTGCATCTACTCGGCACTACTCTGAGTAAATCGTCTGTAGTAATGCTAAAGTCACTTAATACAAGGAGTGTCACTGCCCAGGGATTATGACAAGTAAACTTCTACTTTAAAGCTTTCTTCTCATCTGAACATGTCCAATTTGTGTTTACTTCACAAAATACCTGTAGGGCTATAAAAATAAGATCTTCCATCACTAACACAGATGTTAAATTTTGTAAAAACAAATAAACATAAAATATTTATGTGTAATGTTGTCATAATGTGCACAATTCTATCACAGCTGAGTTTAAAATTCCACGGCAATTGACTTGGTACTGTATATGAATCTCATCATTGAGCATTTCCCACTAGAAAGAAATATGTAATGGTCATTGAATTTTTACTTTCAGGGAGAAATATGTCTACCTGATGAATCGATCACCAATCCACATTAATTGTAATTATTACGGTCTTGATAATGTTATATGGAAACCAACTGAATTCCAATGTGCTAGGTAAGTCATTTCCTCTAACATGTCTCAAATTAAATCTTGTTTATGTTCAAAGTTCTCTTGTTCATTGAATTTTTAGATATGCATAAGTAATATTACAGTTTAATGTGCCTAAGTCAAACCCAAAATGCCATTGAAATATTGTTCAACATAGATTAAATTCCACTTACAGATCGTTAATTAATGGAAAACACAACAGTTTGGCATGTAAAATAAGATCGACTTAGGAATTATTGAGTTAAGCAAAGTCGACTTAGGCAAATTTTACTGTAGAATAAATAACTGAAAACATAGTAAAAAACAGCAGGGAAAACCGAAAGAGCATACTTCGATAAGTATGGTTACTGTATTTGAGGGCACCTGTTGATGAGGTCAGTGGGTAAGTCAGAGAAAAAAAGGAATGTTAACTGTCTAGTTTAAATTACTTCATTTTTAAATAACAATAAATAATGGTCACATTAGTGAAATGAAATAATTTTATAGTGATAATAATGTCAAGAATGAAAGTAGTAAATATTACAATGATAGTGATCATAGTGAAAGTTATGAATTTAACATTAAGGGTAGATTATAGGCTGGATTAATGGGTTAATGAAAATGAAATGTATTGTAGGTAGAAATTAAGGTTTCAATAGTGCATTGTCTTGCAGATGAAACGTTAAGCCATTGGTCCTATGTACATAGTGGCTCATGTGCAGTACACTCTTCGGAAAAGAGTAGGGGATTATCTCCTGGTGTACTGCCTAATCACCACCAAAAGGATCCCACTGGAAATAAGTCTTCTTCAAGACTTTCGTGTGGGCTATCCTTGGTGTTTAAACCGAATAAATCTTATACAGCCCCTTTTGAATATATTGAACGACTCTTTATATAATTCAGAATTCCATTACGTTATTACATGAATCACTTTTTTTGCAGAGCTGGTGCTGTCGCACACATGCATATGTGTTTTAAGAGGCTACTGGAGCGGGAGCAACTACCTGCGATGCGTATACGTAACACTATATCTGTTTGTATGTCCCAATACGAGCGTGCTTATGGCACAACCAGGTAATTATATTACGCTAATCTATGCTCACGCTAGCTATTTGCCAATTCGCCAATTTGCATCGTTCGCCAAAATGGCGAAAGCAAATTTGTATATACAGTGCACCCTCGAGTGCAATTCGAGACCCCCTCTAATTCCGAGACGCTTGTAATTCAAAACCACATTTCCAAAGACCCAAATAACAATCTTCAACATTTTAAGACAAAGCTAGCCCACTAATTGAAGACCAAACCTGAGACCACCCCAAATTTTCAGGTCCCAAAGGTGGTCTTGAATTTATTTATTTATTTATTTATTTAGGCACACACTACATGTGCCAAGGATTGTCAATAGCGAATATATCACTGTCCTACTTGTAGGTGACAATCCCTTACACAAGACAAACATACACACACGATGCTTTACACAAACTAAATCTCAATATGAGATTTAGGGAGTGGAGTTGTTTTGGTCGTGAGAAAATTGGAGGGCAAACTGTACTGTAAACAAATTTAGTTATAATTTAGGCCTAGGCTCCTCTTAAGTAATTGCCATCTCGAGCAGCGGAGATATCGCCTCATGCTAAGCAACCTTATTTTCACTGCATGTGCTTTACTGATTTACAGATACTGTCAGTTTCATGTGGAAAATCCGAGATAGATAAATCGTTCTGGTCATGCGTGGGCAGTTTTGAAGCACACAATCTGATCATTGCCTGTACATGACACGCTGAAACTATAGTTCCCACGCTAACGAGAACACTAAACGATATTTCTCCTGCGATTTGTTTTTTAAAATATAGTTATTATACTACTTAAAATAATACATGTATTCCGAAAATCCGAATCTCCTAATTCCGAACGTATTATTCGGTCTAAACACAAATCAAATTCTAAAACTAGATGATCAGTTATGTAAACATTCGTAATAAGAAATAACAAAACAACAAGCATAGGCCTACCAAATTCTGTTAAAACGAACTGTCATGCCACAGAGATTATAATAAATTGATTAAAATGACACAGCAGTAAATGTTAAATAAAATGAAAGTTAAACCTTTCTAGTTCCACCAGACAAAACTCAAAGCATGTTTCTGCGGGTGATTATTTTCATTAGCCTGATGTTTAATTCGGATTTGGACGTTAGATTCCAAAAATACATAGCCTCAGTCATGTTGCTATTTTAATTACGGAGGAAATTTGTAGAGAATGAAATTTAGATTTGTTAGATTTATGTATATTTATCTCTAAAATAAAACCATTAGGGTTTCTTTATTTGTTTAAATAAATCTTTTGAATTAAATCTTCATCGTCTTACACTGAGCTTGTTCCTGTCACGCACTCTCACATTTTCCCAATCGAACCGCATGTTTGCACACCACCACCGCACACTCCCAAAAACAATTAACCAGTTGGCGGGCAGAGTTTCGGAGGCGCATATTTTTCTTTTAGGAAATGAACAAACAATAAATAATTTGTAAAAACCTAAAACACAAAAGACTTTATATTAAAAGTTACAACTATTAATAAATTATTTTTTTCAAAGCATTCATTAACTTTGAGAATACATGGCCAGTGGTCAATTTTAAGATTTTTAGCTCCGATGAGTAGTTCTAGAAACACTCTGCTGATTGATTAATAGATCTTTTGTATGGGCGGCCATTAGGGCCAAAATACTCTACTGCCTCTATTATACTGCCCTCATCGGAGCTTTTTAGATTACGAGAACTTAGTTTTAATAGCAAAACGTCTATAAATCAGCAAAAAAATGTATTTGTTATATTTGTATTATTTGAAATTGCTTATTTGGTACTTATAACTTAGCATTTTAATGTTTTATTGAATTTTTGTAATGTTTTTGCATATTTTATAACATGGAGTATATCATTAATGGTTTAATTTACCTATCGGTGTTTGATACAGGATTCCAGGAGAGGAAATTGATGATTTGGTTCACGTGGACTCTTCACAATCAAAGGTAAGGGACTCAGCATTGTTTATGCTAGCTTAGATTCTCCTTATGAAATGACACACAACTGAAACTGGCAATCAAAGTACAACTATGGAAATCACGTTCTTCAATCAATTTTTTATTTATTTTTATTTTTTTATTGTAAGTTCAGATTTGACGCAAAGAACTGCAAAATTCTAGAGATTGCTCAATACACAACAAACGTCCTAAAGTACTGACCAGACTATCAAACATGATGACATCACATCATTACTATATGTAGGCACATCCTGACTATATATGGGCATACATCAATTGCTTGTCAAAGAAAATTTGATAATCTTTACAGCGCTAACATGACTGGCTTTTCCATAGTCCATAGCAGGGGTGGCATTAAAATTGGTCGGAGGGCCAAAGTGAAATTTTTGACTCAACTCTGAGGGCCGCACTCAAACTTTGATGTTTCAGTGCACTTGCAAACACCTTCATACACTTTTTTATGGCCACTTTCTGCTCAGTTTTGCTATTACTTATTTTTAGCCAAAGATGGTTGGCGAGTCGCACACATAGGGACTGTAATTCTTTGCCCACCTGTGGTCTATAGATAAAAGAGAGTGCACTAAACAAAACAACTTCATATAGTAATCAGTAGCTGCTATTCACATTAGTTTAATCCTGAACACAAATAGTGGTGAAATGGAACAATTGAACATGAGAGCCCAAGAACAAAGATAAACCATTCTATGTTACTAAATAATTTCAAGGAAAACGTATATGTTGCCTTAACAAAAAGCTATAAAGGTAGTTATATTACGGTCACTCGATAAGCTGTACTAACAATGGGAACAAACACTATATGTCTTCACCTCACTAAAATAAATGTCATGAACTAGCTCCATTGTTTACATTTAACGCTCTAACTCTAGTTTCTGCTGGAAAGAAAATTGAAATATTATGTAATTGTATATTCATATTATACTATTAAAAATATTTTAACCATATTTTAAAAATTCAAGTTACTATAGTTGTATTCTATATAGAGGGTGACCTTCATCATTTAATAATTACAGTTCTGTTCCTATTATGGATTGGAATTATTTGGTGTGAACACTAAGTGTAACCCACAAAAGTCCAAAGACTTATTTCCATTGGGGTCCTTCTAGCGGTGATTGGAAAGTACACCAGCAGACAATCCATTAACGTGCCATATCACATACACACACACAAACACTGTGTTATTAACCTCATAATGAGCAAACCTTTTTAAAAATATATCTGTATATATTGTAAACTTCTCGAAATTCATTATTTTACTGCCAGTTGAAGTTATTAAAGAAATCTGAAAATCCGAAATCTTTGACCTAATAATGGAGTCATTTTCTGTGTGATTTAGTGTTTGTATTTTTCTTTGATAGCATATTGTTGTGATGAGGAAAGGGATATACTACAAGGTTGACATGATGGACAAAAAGGGGCAACTACTGTCTCCAAAAGTGCTAGAAGGTATCATGGAATGGATCATTGAGGATGCAGACAAGCAACAAGGTAACAACTATGGGGGACATGGTAGACAAAAACAGGTAGCTACTATCCCCTAAAAGCCCTTGATGGTCATGCTGCTACAATTTGTGTCTTCTTTCTTGTTGTGATTCGCTAATAATTCTTACCTAGGTTGCAAATTGTAAAATTAAACTCTTCCTCTGGAGGAAAAAATTTTTAGGTATGTTGTACAACTGATTTTTTTAAGACACAAAATACATATTTGACGAAAAAACTGGGAACAGTTAATGAGACACAGATATTTGAATATTTAAAAACCAGGGGGAAAAAAGTGTAACTGCCATTTTTTCCACATTTTTCCCTACTTTTTATATATTCAAAAATCTGCATCTCATTAAGCATTTCCAAGTTATTCATCAAATATGCTTTTTGTGTCCTAGAAAAATCAGCTGTACAATGTATCAACAAAATTGTTTTCTTCCGAAGCATGACTTTAACAATAACACTTGATTTAAAGCAACTTCTAATAATAGTAATCATAATAGGAATTATGGTTTTGCCCTACCTGATCTGTTATACTGAAAGCTCAGTACGTTCCCAGCACTTAAAGAGGTTTTCTTGTAAGTATTAGGGAACGTATTGAGCATTCAGTATGTTAACATGTCATCAGGTAGGGCAAAACACCATTACTACTAAATTTTATGAAATCACCATTGGAATAATAATGATGATGATAATAGTAATAATAATGATAAGTTTAATAATAATAATGATAATGGTAATAATGATTAATAATAATAATAATAATAATGATAATAAAATAATATATAATCCTTATTGCTAAAGCATAAAACAATAGAAAAAAATAAACACATGCATATTATTTCTATACAATAATGCATTAAAAATCGCTAAAATACAATGCACTAAAAGTATTCGATTAAAACATAATTTTAAACAACTTATATAAATAAGACTGAAATACATAACATTAAGCATATTTTTAAAAAAAATAAATTACAAAGATCAAAGATAAAGTACAGTAATCTTAAATGATATATTTCAGAATCAGAATCTGCAACAGCTGGGGCAAATCTTGCTGCATTGACAGCTCTGAAGCGTGCTGATTGGGCAAAGATCCGCAAGGAATATCTGTTGCATGGGGTCAATCGAGAATCTATGGAGAAAATAGAAAAGGCAGCTTTTGTGGTAATCATCAAAACAAGTTAACACTGCTCTCTGTAGTTTTAATGCTATTTTTAAATGTTTTTACATAATGTTACTATATATTTACATACGAATCCCCATACATACCATATTTATTTAAATGAACACCCCACTTTGAATAATGCCCCTCAAATTGACGCCCCTCTAGAGCCACATTTGAAATAAATGCCTCCCTCCTTTTTTTTTTTGAGGGCGCTCTGCAGCTGCAGTAGGAACTTAAAATTTCTGAGAGACCTGCGAGTCATTTTTGCTTTATTTTCGTAGTTTGAGTGTTGTCTGGTCCTGAATTTGTGAATTTTGTGTTTTGTTTGTGTCTTTTTGATGTCATTTTGGTTAATTGATTACTATTACTACGAATTTTAACGTACATTTTTGCTGGACACATGCTAACCTGAATTCAAGCCTTGGTCACGTTGAACGTCACCACCACCTTGCCCTGTGGAATTTGTCAACGCTGTAACAATGACATTGAAATACACGCGTCAAAAACTACTCTCTCTCAATTCTGGTAAGCAATATTTTCACTCCCCGCGATTCTTCAGTAAACTTGCAATTATTCCTGAACTTCGCAAACGCCAAAGAGGAAGTAGAGGGGCAGAAAATTGAAACATACAATAGAAGTTATTTGTGGACGGCGAACAGGGAAGGCTCGTAGTTGTTGCAAGATAGCTGACAAAACACGTAGGCCTAGGCCTACACTGCACTACGTTATTAGGAAAACCCGTGAACCTGTTGTACCTTCGATAATCTTACAAAATGCTCGCTCCTTAAACAACAAGTTTGACGATTTTTCTGCTACAATTGAAACAAACTACAAAAATGTCCATTTAATTGTCATCACGGAGACATGGTTTAGTGACAATAAACCAGCAGGTGCTTGTGACTTACCAGGATATCAGCTATTCCACAGAGATCGCCATCTTAGACGTGGAGGCGGTATTTGTATTTACGTTCATGATGACTTTAGAGCATTTGATATTACTAGCGAAGCAACTCCTGACGAGTATGAGGTAATGACAATTTAGTTACAATCATCTACATCAATCCAACTTATTAGTGATATTTATGTATCTGCTGTCTATTCTCCACCTCAAGTTCAGTTTAGATCCAGTCTCTGTGAATTCATTACGAACGTGCTATAATAATGCTGATCATATTATACTTGGTGATTTCAATGATATGGACACTCAACCCTTTACAGACCAATGTCAATTGACGCAAATAGTGACAACTCCAACTAGAAATAATTCTATTTTGGACAAAATATTTACAAATATTCCTGATAAATATGACACACCCAAAATGTGTGCCTCAATCGCAAATTGTGACCACCATCTTGTTTATGCCAAACCATTAAATCAACATCAACCTCCTTTACCAAAAAGGTTGGTCTACCGACCTCTTCGTGACTCCTCTATTAGATCTTTTGGACAATGGATCACCCAAGAGGATTGGTCTCTAATTTATTCTGAACCAGATGCAGAGAACAAGCTTTTGTTATTTCAAGAATCATAAATTTCGCATTATAAACAACACTTCACTGAAGTTACAATTATTCAAAAACCTAAAGATAAACCATGTATCAACAGCACCATTAGAAGATTAATAGAGCAGCGTGAGGCTGAATTCAAAGTTAATGGTAAATCATATGCTTTTAAGGAAATTCGAAATAAGATTCAAAAAGAAATCTGTAAGGCCAAAAAACAAATGTATAGAAGAAAGATAAAAAATCTTAGACAAACTGAACCAGGAAAATGGCATCAACAGGTTAGATTGCTAACCGGAGTACATAAAAAAAAACCTCCATTGTTACATCAAATGAATAAAGAACCAAGTATTCTCGCTGAAGAATTAAATTTACACTTTGCAAAAATTTGCTCGCAATTACCAGCCCTGGATATCACAAAGTTACCTACATATTTGCAAGTTTTAGACCTATCTCTATAACTCCAATTTTACAGTAGCTCGCATCTTTGAAGGTTTCTTAGCAGAATGGGTAATGGACGATATGAAACACAATATTGATACTCAGCAGTTTGGTAACATCAAAGGCAGTTCTGTTAATCACTATCTAATAAGTATGTTGGACACAATACTACGTGGACTTGAAAAACCTGGACATTTTGTTAATGTTTGCACGGTAGACTTTGAAAAAGCCTTCGATATTATTGACCACACGATTGCAGTTCACAAGCTAATCAAAATGAATGTCAACCCCTCAATTATTCCTATCATTGCTAATTTTCTGACTAACCGTAAACAGTCTGTTAAATTCCTAGGTGAAATTTCCTCCACACTTACAGTCTCATGTGGTGTCCCGCAAGGGACAAAACTTTGTCCAATTATTTTTCTTGCTATGATTAACGATGCAGCCATGTCAACTGAAAATAGATGGAAATATGTGGACGATCTCAGCATTATTGATATTGTCAATCGGAATCATGTTAACCAAAGTAGGTTACAAGTTCTCATGAATAACCTCAATCAATGGTGTAAAGACAACTCAATGAAACTCAAACCCCAGAAATGTTATAAATATAAGAACTCTGCAATCCCCTCCATAATAGGAATTCTTAATGAACTTTATTAAGGTTCATATCATAAACTTATAATAATTATTGAACAGATTCGAAAATACTCCGTTTCGCATAATTGAAAATAAACAAATGTATATAATTTTTTTTTTTTTTTTTTTTTTTTTTTTATGTGTACATTCCTATATATTTACTTCCTTTTTTTATATAAGTAATTTTGAATTGTATTTTGGAATTGTAATTTGAATTGTATATTTTATTGTAGACCTAATTATGAATTGTGTATAGTAATTTTTTTTTTATTTTTTTTTTTAATTCCCTTGTAAATATAACAATTTCAGTCTTTCCTTTGTTTGACTGCTGTTATATATTTTAATTTTTTATGATTGTGCAATAAATACCTTAATGATCTCCCTCCCTTTTTTTTTTTTTATGTGTACATTCCTATATATTTACTTCCTTTTTTTATATAAGTAATTTTGAATTGTATTTTGGAATTGTAATTTGAATTGTATATTTTATTTTAGGCCTAATTATGAATTGTGTATAGTAATTTTTTTTTTTTTTTTTTTTTAATTCCCTTGTAAATATAACAATTTCAGTCTTTCCTTTGTTTGACTGCTGTTATATATTTTAATGTTTTATGATTATGCAATAAATACCTTAATGATCTCCCTCCCTGAGGTGTTTATTTCATTCCTTGAATATAAGCACCCCTAAATGACTGTAAACAAATTAAATGTAAGCTACATCATTTTCAACACATTCTATTAATGCTCTACTCCAGTAGAATTATATTTTTTCTAACCTGGTTAGGATGAATAAGTGTTCATGATCATGCAATAACACATTCTGATGGTAATAATGTGTTGCAGCTCCACATTTTCAGTGAAATTAAGGGGTATTTATTTGAGTATATACGTATCCATTTTACACCAAACAAAATAAATGCCACTCTCGAATAAATGCCTTTCTCAAACAAACACCCTTCTCATAACCCTTCTCAACAAGGCTCATTGGCGTTTATTCAAATAAATACGGTATTTATTGCTTATAAATATAACTATTGATAAAAAATTTTTGTTCATAGCTTACTCTGGAAACAGTGTCACCAGAGAGCATGGAAGATAGAAGCAGATACATGATTGGTGGGAATGGTACGAGTATGTGGTTTGACAAATCATTATCTTTATGTTTCTTTGCGAATGCAAGATACGGTTTCAATGCGGAACATTCCTGGGCGGATGCACCTGTTGTCGCCCACATGCAGGAATTCTGTATGACAGAAGAGTAAGTCATATCGCTCACATTGTCTTTAAAGTAGGTCCAACAATTCTCATGCTAAAGTGTGATAATTAGGGAGAGGTCTGCAATCCAGAAACTTATTGAAAAATAAAACATGCTGCGCTCTTTTTTTAATCCCTGTGATTGGCTGAGATGTAGCCTGTTGACTCGTGTAATGCATGATGAATGTAAAGTGCACTGAATCGCATGAATACCATATTACCCTGTGGTATTGTCACTTTAGAATGCATCACCTGACTAAACCATGGCACTGGAATTGGAAAATTGCAATAGTACATATATGAAATACATTCATTCAAATAACAAATATTATTTAAATATAATTTCATTAAAGATGTATTGTCCCATGCTAAATACCAAAAAAATCATAAAAATATTTTTTGAAATTAACTAGCCCATTTTGAAGTAACATCAAAGTTATCAACTTGAACATAGCAATTAGTGTATTTAAAAAATGTCTACCCATAAGTTTACAGCGAAAAATGATAGAAACACTTCCAGTCACTGGAAGTTTTTTATTATTTTTATTATAATTTTTTGGTTTAAAAATCAGGACATTTTTTAAATTCAATAATTTTTTTATTTTTAATTTTTAAATAATTTTTTATTTTTCAAGTTAATTTGTATGCTATTGCAATATGAGCAAGTTTATTTAAAAATTATTTTTTTATGATTTTTTGACATTAGCAAGGAACAATACATCTTTAAATATTACAAAATACAGAATAATTATTGGTCAAAAAAGAAGAAGTACAGTAAGAAATTACATTGTTGTTGGCAAACCATTTAAAATATCACTATAGTAAACAGTACAAACAAAATATTGGATGAAAATTAATAAATATTATTATTATTATTATAAATAATATTATTGTGTTTAATTATCATTGTAATGAGTTTTGTCCCAGAACCGATTGTACAATTTTTATCATCGTTGATCCTAATTTTATTTTCTCCTGTTATGATTTTGACTCAGAGTGCTTGGCTACCTCAAACATTACAGTGCAGAAAGGCAAGATCAATAAATTATGTGTTTTTTAAATAACATGGCAAACGTAATACACTGAAGCTTACATTTCCCCTTAGATATTTGGCCAATATATTGAATGTTAAAGTTTTGATTTTGTTTTTTTTGTTTGTTTTTTTTTTTTGTATTTTGTTTCTAGTTTTGTATATGCTATGCTTTGATTTATAATTACTAGTGCACTTTCTGTTTAAGTTTACTATTTAAATCATACTTTCTTAATTAGATAAATAAATTTTTGTAAGCAGGGATGTAGTTATGGTGTTCCCAAGTTTTCCACCCAGTCAAATCCAAATTTTATGGCCCCTCCACCAACCCTTATTAACCCACTTTTCCATCCTTAAAATCCACTCATATTATTTAGAGTTTACCAATGTTATCACCAATCTGCTCTTAAAATGTCTACCACCCAAATTTAGTTTTTTTACAGCTACAGACCTGGTAAAGAGTTGAGAATTAATTACAAATCATTATTTGTAGCAAATTTATATTGTTATACTGTTTTTGGTTTTGTTGAATAATTTCTTGGTAATAATAATTTTTAGGATTTTCATTCAAACATTTTGGGTCTAACATATTTAACATTTGTCAGTCTGTTACAATTGATTACACATTTATATTATTTGTAGGAAGTTAAAATTGTTCAGTTATTTTTCTACTTTGTAATTAAAGTTTTCTTTTGAATTTTCATTCAACAGTTTTATTGTGGGGGTCTAATATTTATTTAAAATTTGACAGTCTGCTACACAAATTTATAACTGAAAGTTTATAATTTATAAAATGAAAGTTTTTATTCATGTTCTGCACATTATAAGCATTAAAATGATGGGTATTCTGAAATCAACTTACTATTGCCAAAGTTTTATGACTTCTCTGTACACTACATTATATAGTACTGCTGTATTCTTATGTTAATTGCCACAGTACGCTGATTTTGTAACGGCATACCTCTATGCAAGTTCAATACTGTGTGCCTAGCTGCCACTGTTTCATAATAGTGTACCATATCATGATTTAATAACCCACATAGTTATTTTATTAGTTGTTTTAATGCTGACTAACTGTGTTGGAATTTGCTTTATTTATTCATTGAAAATTCATTCATTTTATTGAAATTAATTATTTAGAAAATCAGGGGTGGTCATGAAAGTGGTTTGGAGGGCCAAAGTGAATTTTTGAATCAAACCGAGGGCTGCACCGAAACCTTGATGTTTGGAGTTGTACTTCCAAAAAACCATGTACTGCTTTTATACCACTTTATACTCAGTTCCAATATTAATTTTTACAGATGATCAATGTCGATCTATAAAAAGACAAGGGGTTTTCTAGCCAAAGATGGTTGGCGGGCCACACACATAGGGTTTTTAATTTATATTTGCGGGCCGCAACAAAATCAATGTCGGGCCGTGTGTGTCCACAGGCCGCACTTTGCCCACCTATACAAAATAATAATATTTCAGCTATTAATAGTTTTATGTATTTCTACATGTGTGTTTACAATACTGTACTATGAAACATACTATGCTTAGTTTTTCAATTTTTTTGCCGAATCATCTTCAGACTCGCTTTTCTCTAATAAACTATGATAGTTTTTTAGTCTGAAATGGTTTTTGATGTATCATGCTTTTTCTATGAATATGGTGCAATGCTCTGCAAAATGTCATTTCCTTTTTATAAATGTGTTATTGCACTCAGTTAACAATGATGGGAATTGGAAACTTCCTTTTGTAATGGTGGTTTTTAGAAGTGAAAATAAATAATTTCAGCATATGCAGTATAGCTTTATAAGCTGAATTCAGAAGAAGCATGCTGTTAGATAACAATGAGTTAAGACTTCCTATGGGTTGTAATATGCATACAATAGTAACTATCGCCATGTGATTGTAAGTCCATATAATGGATCCACATGTTGAAACAGAATTATGAATATGGTGACTCCAAAGAATGACAGATGTGAGGCCATAATTGATTCTACTTTTCGTTTTTAATATTAGAAGATTGTCAAGAATGACATTCTTGACAATGTTCTAATAAAGAACGAAACATAGAATCAATTATGTCCTCACGTTTGTCATTCTTCGGAGTTGCCATATTCAATTTGTGAATAATCAGTGGATGCTTTAGATCTTGAAACAGCTTACAAAGAATTTAAGAAAAGCTGAAATTCAGATTCATATTTGTGGGTATTGGTTTATCATGTGTCAATCTTGGCTGTGGACTGTTGCTTTTCAAATAATGTACTAGCTAATTCATCTTCAAAGTGCTTTAGCAATGGACCTGTGAGGCTCATATAGCAACTGATACATGAAAGACAGATCTCAACTTTTTAGTTTTTGTTTCCTCCAATTATATGTACTGTTTTTTAGCTGTAACTGAACATATCAGCTCCTCTGGAAGGATCACCCTCACCTGAATCATGAGACATGTTCCCATAGAAAGTGAATTGTGAGGCATATTCCCATAACTGAAATATGAGCTATGCTGTATTGTGAAAGGCATAATTATGCTCATAGCAAAAATAGATTTGAAATGAAACTCAAAAGAGAAAACAGAAGTGACTAGCCAAAATGTAGGATTATGTTATAAAAAACAAAAGTTGGAGTAAACACTTTCAACAGCAAAGCATTAGGCGAGGCTTTCATACCTTGTTTACCGAACCTGCTGCCAATAATGATGATTTCAAATAAAAATAAAATTTTGTTTTTGGCCAATTATTGCACCCGCTGCCACAAAAAATGAAAATTTCAGAAAATAAACAATTTTTCTTCATTTTTATTACACCTTCCTCTTCCTTAAAATCTCCAAAAATTAGATATATGTCAATTTGTTGCTAATTCTATAAATTTAAAGCATTTAGCCTTCCCATTACTACACTGTTTTTATTCACCAATAACATTTTATCTTCTCCTTGATCTGAATGTTTTAGGCAAAACTATTTGCTAAATAAGAAAACAAAATTTTACTTTTATTTTTTTCTGCCCTCAGACAATCTTTAAGAAAAATTAAGTTTGGAAAACAAGATATACAAAAGAGTCCCACCCTAATAGCAGTAATACTGACAATAGCAATAAACAATAACATTTAAAAATGTACATTGTTCTGTTTTTGAAATGTGTGTGATTAAACTAAAACTGATTAATGACACTTTTGAATTTAGGCAATTGTTTAGTTTTTTTTTTTCCTGGGTGGCGCTGTATAGACATTGACCGGTGCGGGCTCTCGCTGCGTGGATGGACCTTTCCGGGCTGAAATGGCTGGCTGGCATGTCTTCATGTAAGTCAGTTTTCGGGGTCTCATCCTTGTGATAGCAAGAGCTCGCAGGAGCTCGTGTCTGTGGTGCGCCATAGTGACTTAGTAGTGCGGTGATAGCCTAATCTGGTTTTTGTTTTTAATGATTATTATTTAAAGTATTTCTACTTTTGTATTTACTTTGGAATACTTAGGGTGCTTGGAGATCTCTATGATAAGGAAGGTCATTGCAAGGACGTAGTGGGAGTTAAACAAGCTACATATAAACTGCCCTCTATGTTGGTGTGGGAAGTAAACGAACCCTTTGCAGGCCACATTGAAAGGGCAAGGAATTTTGCCATCCAGGTGAGCAAAACAAAAAATATAAAGTAAGATATCAAAACAAATATGATATGTGTATAGTTTTTTTATAATCCTAATATAACTTGCCGTTTCACTTAAAGATTTTAATCACTTTTTATGTATTTCATCCATCCTGTAAATGGCAGTTGGTGTGGAATTAAAAAAAAAATTAAAATATTGTTCTTGGTTTTTTTTTCTCTGTTTATGAAATGCATACATTCACATATTGTATTATTGTTAAAAGGCTTTTCTTTGCATTTCGTTTTTGTTGCACTTGTCATTGAGAATTGTGACTGTTTCAAAAGGGAGACAATAAAGTTAATATTATTGACAGAGATTCCAGGCTTGGTGATAAAATCACTTTATTGATGTTAGTGTTTAGTTGTGATGGATTAGATTGGTGGTTCATCATCATTCTGAATTTCATATTTGTATAATTTCAGTACAGAATTAGTTACAATGAATTGCTCCTGTATCATAATTTTCCTTCGTTTTACATTTATTATAGTTTTTCTCTCTCTGTTTCTCTCTTTTGTGTGGGTAGCTCACCTTAATTCCAAATTCAAAATCTTATTTTGCATCATGTTTTTTGTGGTTTTTATTTTTCTTTTCCCATTTTCACTTTCGATTCATTATACTGTATATCATTATTATTAATATAATCAATTAAAGTAACATTGGCATTTGGCAACATTTCAATAATATAAGTTTTCTTAAGTATCCAAATAATTTATTGGTATTATCATTTGTTCTTATAGCTGTTAAATCATTTCTTTTCTAGAATAACAGTGACTTGGATTTATGTGTAGAGGTTCATGAGGATTATGGGAAGGGTTTCATCAAAAAGTGTAAGGTATGTGTTTAATTTGTGCTCTTGATGTTAGGATTATACACTTTGATGGATAAGTCTTTGGTATTGTTGGGGAGTTTGATCTACCAACTTAGCTGATGTATGAGGTCAAGATAATTTGACAAAAACATGTGACATGACTATATATGGTATTGATGATATCACATCGTGACCATATATAGGCATATCATGACTATATATGGTATTGATGATATCACATCGTGACCATATATAGGCATATCATGACTCTATATGTGTGTATACAACAGATTTTTGTCAAAGAAAATTTGATAGTCCAGACAGAGCCTAACAAATATAAAAAGTTGTATACAGGATAGGATTTCTAAGTTGGGTATTGTGCGTAGCTCTAACTTTCATAGAAAGAAACTAGATAATGAAAATTGAATTTAAGAAACCAGAAGCAAGATAAAATCTAAAATAGAACAAACACTATTGCATTGTATTGATTACAGGAAATAATTATAAATAAACGGAACAAGGAAATATTTTAGGATAAAATTGTTTTCCTGCTCAGATAAACTTCAATCTCATGTTTTGTTTAGTTTAAGCTTAAGAGTTAATACCAGTAGCAAAACTTGACTAAAAATAATATGATGATGTGATTAATTCCTGCTCAGATAAAAGTTATCTTTAATCTCAAGTTTATTGAATTTAAGAAACCAGAAGCAAGATAAAATCTAAAATAGAACAAACACTATTGCATTGTATTGATTACAGGAAATAATTATAAATAAACGGAACAAGGAAATATTTTAGGATAAAATTGTTTTCCTGCTCAGATAAACTTCAATCTCATATTTTGTTTAGTTTAAGCTTAAGAGTTAATACCAGTAGCAAAACTTGACTAAAAATAATATGATGATGTGATTAATTCCTGCTCAGATAAAAGTTATCTTTAATCTCAAGTTTAATTTAGTTCATTCTTAAATATAAACGTAAAAATTGGCAGGAGGTAATACTGAAATATAGTATATCTATAAAATGTGTTCCCACAAGTGTTTCTACAATGTTAAACAAAAACCAGCAACAAATTATTTATATTTTATATATTTGGGAATTATTATCCTATTAATTGAATAATTCAATGTTTTCATTAATTTTTTTGAAGATGGTTCAGTATTTACCACAATATTTAACAAAGTGTGTATACTGTATTTATTCGAATGAACACCCCAGGGCATTTATTGTTGTGGAGGATTTTTGAGGGAGGCATTTATTTTATTTTTTTTTTATTGTGGTGTAAAATGGATACATATAGTTACAGTATACTTAAATAAATGCCCCCTTAATTTCACTGTAAATGTGGAACTACAACACATAATTACTGTGAAAATGTGTTATTGCATGATCATTAATCCCATCCAGATTAGAAGAATGTAAGTCTGCTGGAGTAGAACATTAATAGAATGTGTTGAGAATGATGTTGTTTCCATTAGATTTCTTTAGCCATTTGGGGGTGGGGGGTGTTAATTCAAATAAATATGGTAGTACTGTACAATATCTACAAGAGAAATGGTACACAAACTAAAAGATAAACATCTATATGTGTTCTACAGGTGAGTCCTGATGCCTACATACAAATTGCCCTCCAATTAGCATACTACAAGGATGCTGGAAAATTCGCTCTTACATATGAAGCCTCCATGACTCGCCTGTATCGAATGGGACGGACTGAAACCGTACGATCACTTACGCCAGAGAGCTGTCAGTTTGTAAAGTATGTTTATTTCCTATAGCATTGTTCTTTTTTATTATCTAGATTACTTTGGTCATAAACTATTAATAGAAATTTCTTCGTTGCTGTCTTGTATTGTTTTACAGTAGTTGTTTTCCTCATGTGATGTATTCAATTTTTGTGTGTGTATTTTAGTTACAATGACTCCACTGCCATTAAATTTGTTTGGCTTTTATTAGCTAAGTGTTTAAGATTGCAGGGGATTGATCAATTGATCCCAAAAAAATCTTAAATTTTATTTTTCTACTTTTTAAAGGGGAATGGTGGAAGATAATCGTTCAGATGAGGAAAAGGTGCGACTTCTCCATGAAGCAGCCAAAGTTCATGTGCAATTATACAAAGATTCAATGAGTGGCCGTGGGGTTGACCGACATCTGTTTGCACTTTACGTCCTCTGTAAAGGATTTAATCAGGTAGAAGTCATAACTATAATATTTTGTCTCACTATTCAAAAACTGTTACTAAAACACTGTAAATAGTATATGTTTATTATATTTATTTTACTTGAAAATTATTTATATTACTTGAAAAGATTATTGTATTAAATTTTCTATTCAAAGTATATTTCCAAAATGCATCTCAGTTAAAAAATAAATTACAGCAAACGGTTACAATTTACATATAAAAAATTATAATTTATAATTGTCTCTTGATATCATAGCATACCTGAAGGAAGATGGGTTTTTAAGATATTATTAAATATAGATAGATACTGTATTTATTCAAATAAATGCTCCGGGGCGTTTATTGTTGAAAAGGGTTTTTGAGAGGAAGTTTATTTGAGGGAGACGTTTATTTTTTTGGTGTGAAAAAAATGGTTACATATATACTCAGATTTTCCTTAGTTTTACTGTAATTGTGGAACTAAAACACATAATTACTGTCAGAATGTGTTATAGAAGGATCATACAGACGTAAAATATGTTGCTTCCACTAGATTTGTTCACAGTCATTTAGGGGGTGGGTGGGGTTGGTGGCACAGTCAATAGTGATAAAAATATTACCATTACATTGGGTGAACTGACAATAACAATAAGTATTTAATATCGAAATGTTGTATTTTTCAGGAAAGTGATTTCTTACATCATGCACTAACGATGCCCTGGACTTTATCAACAAGTCAAACACCACAGCAACAAATGCCGTCTAGCCCCAAAATTGACTATGCAAATCGAGACAAAGTAAGCCCTAAGAAATTTTATGACGCTTTAGTGTGAAAAAAATGTTGTTGCCCAAGTGTGCCTGCCCGACTCAAAGATATGAATGTATAGATAGCATCAGCTTTTTCATTTGAAAAATAATATATTTTTTTGCAAATAGAAGGAGGAAACACAAAATACTGGATATTTCACACTATTCAAACTATATAATTAATATAGTTAATACCTAAATTAATAATTTTCACCCTTTGTTTAACATTTTACCTACCAAAATGTATTGGCTAAGTAAAGTTAATTCTTGGCAAGCCACTAGGGCTCATAGGGCTGGAACTTATCGCCAGTTTTGTAGCTGGACGTGGATGAGAGTGCGATGCTCTCCCTCAGTGGATGCTAGTCCACTGCAGGTTTACTCCTACCAATTTGCCGGTACAAATTGACAGACTTATTACAATATAAAGGGCGATGGTATGTGTAAATGTGTAAATATATTTCATATAGCTTGAATGCTGACATTATGTGGTATCTGAATATGACACTACAATTATCAGTGGTTGGAATGATCNNNNACCTCCCCGCCCCCCCCCCCAAATTAGACCAATGTGTTGAAAAATAAGAAACATACCAACTGACCCCGATTTCCAAATGTAACTGATTATAAGTAACATAACAATTTTTTTTTACGATTATTACACTATTCTAAAAATTCTTTAAAATTAACACCATTTTGATATTTTTAAAATGAATTTAAGGCTTGCCCTGGAGGTGGTTTTGGCCCAGTGTCTGATGAAGGCTATGGTATATCCTACATGTTTCCCGAAGAGTCGATGATTTTCTTTCACGTGTCATCCAAGAAGTCTTCTCCGTTAACAGATTCTCGACGGATGCAACACAATATATGTGAAGCCCTAGCAGACATGAAGAAACTTTTTCAGAGTGTGGAATAAGATAATAATTAGAGTTTGATACAGTTTTTCTGGTGTTTTAAAATTTTAACGCAATTTGTTAAGAAATGCAAAAAAATGTTCCATTTTAAAAATATGTTGTAAAATAAATAATACTGGTTGGTGCATATTAAGTATTTTAAAAGAAATTTCAGTAAATATGACAATTCAATTCTTGCTTTAGCATGTGCTCTGTAAGATTGATATTACAACAGGGTCTTTGTTACTGTATGATGTGTTTTTGTAAAATTCATTAAATATGTGTGTTTATATGACTAAATTATTGTAATGTTGGAGATATTTAAACATGCCTGATATGGATAGCCCTTAGCACAATTAGCCTTACATGATTTCTTTTGATTATTCTCATTAATTTAATTAGATTACATACACATTAATAAAAAGTATGAGTCGTCCATACTAGTGTGTTAAATAATATGTAATTATAATATAGGTGCCTTCCATACACTAGTTAGAAATTATTGAACAAAGTAGGGACATTGTTTGTCTGCACTAATCTCTTGTAAGTAACTATCTAGATCTAGCCAGAGAAAATCTAAAAATTGTATACAAAATTCAAAAGCTTCATCACCTCTTTTGTCCATGAAAGTTTACCTAGGCCTCAAATATTCCAAATGTTGCAGGTTTTTTTGGTTTTTTTTCGTATTGGCAGCTAGAAATTTCTTATACCTGTATTCTTATCCAGTTATTGAGATTAAAGTGAATGTTTCTTCAGGTTGTAATTTCATTCCTTTACTTTATGAATGCCATGTTTACAATATTACTGTAGATCAGTGGTAATGTAAACAGTGTTTTCAACACTGCCTTGCATGCATTCAGATGTTAGCAAAAATATACCAATAAACAATACTGATTGTATCATCTTCATGTAAATAGAAAATTGGTTTTTGTGGTCGAATAGATAGGGGTAAAACAGACCGTGCGCTAGATGTAAATTAGTATATGGAATAGGATAACAAAAATGCATGTGGGTGAAATGATGATTTAAGTATTGTTTTATGTTAATAATAATATACAAGTATTGCAGATTTCAGGGCAGTGATGGGCATGATAAAATTATCAAGACCTGTGGGTTGCAAACTTTCTATAGAAAGTCTTACTTGTATCCGTTTTGTTTCATTTTTTTCAATAATTTCCTGCTCAAAAAATAGTTGCCCTTTTTATATAATACTGTAATAATAATATTTATTGTACCTTAAAAGTATTATACCTTTCTGAAATGTCCTTTGCTCGCATACGTAAATGTCAAACAACTCCTTTTTTTGTACTCCATACTTAATAACTAAATTAAAGGTTTCTTACATTTTTTTAGATAAATTTTAGATAAAATTAGATTTTTTTTCTTTTGATTGCTTTTTCTTTTGCTTTCATTTTCGTAATGTGATGTCTTTCAAAATTGAAAATCATATATGATAGAAAGTTATTCTTACATGATTGTCTTTTTTAAGCTTCATATAATTGCTCTACATTTTAAGTTGTATATTAAAAACATCCTTTAACTGTTAAATATAGTTAGGATCTAGCTTGTTGTAGGAAACTCAAAATAGAAGTAGAATCTATAAGGGTTGTTAATGGGTTATAAAAATTAGTATTGTTCTATTGTATTGTGCTGTTTCTATTGTGTCTATAGTATACACACTCTACACAATCATCATTTTGTTAAAATTTGAGTCACTATCATATAGTTGAAATATATCTTGTTTATAATTTGATGTTAAAATTTGCAGGGTATAAATCTCATATTCAGTGGCATATGTAGGAGTTTTGAAATATGATGGGGGGGTGGGGCTGATGGGGAAGCAAAGGTGAAGTGGGGGCTCGATGATGAGGTGAAGGGGTCCAGGGATGGTGCCAGCAGGGGCGGTGGAAGGGGGCTTAAGCCCCCCCCCATCGGCCAAACCTCGTTGGGCAGTTGGACCAAAAAAAAAAGGGTCTAGTTTTCCCATCATAGTACTATACTGCCTACGCCAAGCCAAATCTGTCTCGGCAATCACTTCGTCTGGGTTTGATCAGTCAAGCAGAACATAACAATGGTGAATCGACCATTGACAGCCATCTAGAAGTCACAATTTTTCTTTAAAAATCTTGTTTTGGGAATGGAAACACCCCCCTCACATACCCACCCCTGGCTGCCCTCGGATAACGCTGTGCGCTATAGTTACACCCTTAAATACTTGAGCCTTTACATCAACCTTTATGTGAGTGGTCTTTGGTGTTAAATCAAAAATTCTCTTTGGCCCTCCGACCCATTTTTGGTTCCTATGCTTTCAAGCAAAGGAACCTTTAGGATGCGCTGTTTTTTTGTAAACAGGCAAAGGCGACTTACCAGATATCTGTTCGTTATGAACGTCTATACCAAACTGGATATGACGTCGTGCCCTATTTAATAATTTTCTATTTTGACGAAAAGAATAGTAAACTGCATAAGAGGAAAAATTTATGGACTGTTGTTTACTTTCGTTGTCCAACTGTCTTAAATGTGATGGATTGGACTCCAGGGACTTTCCTGGGTAGTATGGACAGAAAACTTTATCTGCACTCCAAAAAGCATCAATTTTATACCCGATACTGTGGTTTGGATAAGGTTCTACAGACACAGCATAGAATTGTGTTGTGGTTTGATAAAAACATACTTGACAGGATAATCCTTTTGCAGCTTCTATCGGAAGCTAGACTATGTATAGTAAACCATTGTTGGCTCCGATCCATAGTTAATGTAGGGGGGGGGGGGGCCCCAAAAAAAAATCAAACCGAGCTTGTCGGGCAGTTGGACTAAAAAAAAATATGAGAATAGGCCCATGCCAAGCCAACACATGTCTGTCACAGCTCAAGTGCCATTTCTGGCCATCTAGAGGGTCCCATTCTTAAAAAATCTCATTTGGAAGGGGAACACCTTCACAAAATCTTCCACAAGCTCTGGCCGACGAGCTCTAGTCCCCCTGAAAATATATCCTACAGCCGCCACAGCTACTACACCTTTTTATCATTGGCACTAAACAAGCAGAACAAAAAAAACCTGATGCCAGGATTAATAATAATAAAATAATAATTTTCGCCTAAATAGCGCATTATGCTAAAGCCTCGATGCGCTTAACAATAAAAATGTAACTGCTGGATTAACACTTGAGGTCTCCCTGGTTTCGTTTTTTGTCATGTTTACATCACCACAAATACAGTAGTGCAATATTTCACGAATGCCCGCATAGGAACCTTGGTCCTTGCAGAGGTCTGGTTATAATATAGGTATTGTGCGAGGGATAATTTCATATGTAGGAAAAATCATCTGTGTGCTTGTAGGTTAAGCCTCAAATCTTATTTTTCATGTTGGATTTAAGAGCATGACTT
>NW_022753015.1:1318054-1335491 GCF_011630105.1 Anneissia japonica
GTATTGTGTATTATGCAAGAAGTATTAAAAAAAGCGGAGGTGTTTAAATATAATATTTCTTTAGAACACTCTCCTAATTGATGTAATTTGATGATAAGCAGTTTGACCACTAATATTAAAATCTATACAAGCATTATTAAATATGTTCATCAGGATCCCTGTTATTACTACTGTTATTTGTATCATTTGACATACACTTGATACAAATTTTAACTTACCAAATACTTGACAATGTTTTGTTTACTGTTCTTTTTTTAAAAATAAATAATATATATATATATATGAATCAAATGATAAAAGGGAGGTAAATATAGTGTTAAATAAAAGGACCTGATATACATCATATTTTTTGATGATTTAACAGTATTCACGACTATCTTGATTTATATTATATATTACTATTTATTTCCATCCAGCCGTACCTCCAGATTTATCTAGTTTAACGCCCTCTTAAGGTGCGCCATTGTGTAATATAAATGTACCCGACGGTAAAGAGTGTAATAACAGAAGAGAGTCCACTCAGATTAAAAATGCGTTCCGCTCGACGACAAAACGCACTCTACAAGCCCTAAACTTCGTGAGTAGATTTCGCGCACGATTGAAAATCGTAACGGTACTGGGTTTGGTCTACTGAAATTCGTGCTTTGAACCAGGGGCGGCGCCAGTGGTGAGGAGGGCAGGGCTTAAGTCCCTCCATCGGTCTGGTCAAGCCACACCACCCCCCCCCCAACATCGGCCAAAGCTCGTCCGGCAGTCGTACAAAAAAAAAATAGGCCCAGTTTTCCCATCCCTGTACTGTACTGCCCACACCAAGCCAAATCTGTCTCAGCAATCACATCGTCTGGGTCTGATCAGTCAAGCAGAACATAACAATGGTGAATCGAACATTGACGGCCATCTAGAAATCGCAATTTTTCTTTAAAAATCTTGTTTTGGGAGGAGGAAACACCCCCTCACCCCCCTGGCTGCCCTCGGATAACGCTGTGCACTATAGTTACACCCTTAAATACTTGGGCCTTTACATCAACCTTTATACGAGTGGTCTTTGGTGTTAAATCAAAAATTCTCTTTGGCCCTCCGACCCATTTTTGGTTCCTATGCTTTCAAGCAAAGGAACCTTTAGGATACGCTGTTTTTTTTTGTAAACGGGCAAAGGCGACTTTCCAGATATCTGTTCGTTATGAACATCCGTACCCAAGCAAAACTGGATATGACGTCGTGCCCTATTTAATAATTTTCTATTTTGACAAATATTAAAGCCATAACTAATGAAAGACAATTACCCCCTACCCTTGAAAAGACTAGTAAACTGTATAAGAGGAAAAAATTTATGGACTGTTGTTTACTTTTGTTGTCCAACTAACTGTCTTAAATGTGATGGATTGGACTCCAGGGACTTTCCTGGGTAGTATGGACAGAAAACTTTATCTGCACTCCAAAAAGCATCAATTTTATACCTGATACTGTGGTTTGGATAAGGTTCTACATACACAGCATATAATGGTGTTGTGGTTTGATAAAAACATACTTGACAGGATAATCCTTTTGCAGCTTCTATCGGAAGCTAGACTATGTATAGTAAACCATTGTTGGCTCCGATCCATAGTTAATGTAGGGGGCCCCCAAAAAAAAATCAAACAGAGCTTGTCGGGCAGTTGGACTAAAAAAAATATAAGAATAGGCCCATGCCAAGCCAACACATGTCTGTCACAGTCCGAGTGCCATTTCTGGCCATCCAGAGGGTCCCATTCTTAAAAAAATCTCGTTTGGAAGGGGAACACCTTCTCAAAATCTTCCACAAGCTCTGGCCCATGAACTCTAGTCCCCCTGTCGGACAGCTCGGCCCCCAGAAAATATATCCTACAGCCGCCACAGCTACTACACCTTTTCATCATTGGCACTAAACAAGCAGAACAAAAAAACCTGATGCCAGGATTAATAATAATAAAAAAATAATAAAAATAATAATGTTCGCCTAAATAGCGCATTATGCTAAAGCCTCAATGCGCTTAACAATAAAAATGTAACTGCTGGATTAACACTTGAGGTCTCCCTGCCTCCGTTTTTTGCCATGTTTACATCACCACAAATACAGTAGTGCAATATTTCATGAATGCCCGCATAGGAACCTTGGTCCTTGCAGAGGTCTGGTTGTAATATAGGTTTTGTGCGAGGGATAATTTCATATGTAGGAAAAATCATCTGTGTGCTTGCAAGTTAAGCCTCAAATCTTATTTTTCATGTTAGATTTAAGAGCATGACTTTTTATTAAATATTAATACAGTAGAATAAAGGCAGTTACAAGTGTGTTGGATCAAAGACAGTAAATGTCAGAATTATTGTGGGATGGTTAAAAAGCTTGTTATTTAGAGATGTTAAATGCTTTGAGTATGTAAACAAATATTATGCATCTATGTAATGTCACTCCTTCAATCAGTCTCGAATTGGAATTTTTAATCTTTAAAAAATTGTTCTTTGTGAATTTGTCATTTGTATATTTGATGAGTATGTTGTATGGTAGTTTAGTATGCTTAATATAATATTTGAGTAATGGAGTCAAATCTGAAAGCCCCTTAAAATTAAACTCATGATCAATGCAATACTATAGTTTGTTGTTATATTTCCATGTGAAATGCATAATTATGTGAACACATGCGTTGTACATACTTTGATTGCAATTTGAATGAAATAAAATGATGTTGTATCACATGAAAAAACAATGTCTTAAATTTTTACTCCAAACTCATCACCAACAGCAAAAATACTTTACAATTACTATAATTCTTTATTGAACCTTAGATGAAAAAATACTGCATGATTTACTGAGACTAGTAATGGATCAAAAACTGACAACAGGCTGGACTAAATAAATACTGTACCGCAAAAAATATATTTGAAATAAATAGGTTCTAACATATAAAACACTCAATATATTAAATATACAGTACAATATGATGATACAGTGTACAAATAATCTTATCAAAAATTTTATGATTATTTCAGGTCAAAAATGTATAGAATTTCCTCATTTAACTCTGAAATAAATTACAGTATTTATACACTTTCATATTATGTATACACAGTAATATTTGACAACACTAACAATTTATAACATGTTAAGCTGTGTGCATGGTATATAAATACAATACGCACACAATTAACACATTAATAATTGTAATTCTGCAATAAATTTGACATCAACATTGTCTTCTCAGTATTCGAGTCACAACACAAGAAAAATAATACCCAAGATTTGTCCATTTTATTTGTTCCTTGTTGGTACATATCCTTGATGTATAAAAAGATTTTTTTTACAGTACAGAAGTTGTATAATATATATAGATATATATATATATATATATATATATATAGTATATTGTTGCAAGAAAAGATTTATAAACTATGTTAACACCAGAAATTACACAGCCATTGAATTTAAGAAACCTAGGGAAACTGTTAGAAAATTTTATACAAGAGGGAAGCTAGCTGAGCTTGCTATTCCACATTGGTTGTTCTTGTTTCGCGACATCTTGATGTAGCCTTCCATTCCCCAGGTTGTTCCCCAACTGCAAATAAATCAACAATACAACTTATTAGATTAAAATCGCAAATATCGGTGCATATGAGTAACAGGATTCATCCGTCAAGGTGTAATTGAGTGCATGTACGCTGTGAGCTCCTTTTAAAATCCATCATACATACATTTATCATACATTATCTTTCTTTTTATTATTTTTGTCAGGTTCAAGGACTTCTTCATCTTCTTGCGATCTTGCTGCATAAGCAAATTTGATATGTGTAAATAAAAATTTACTCATCTAAGATTCCGGAAACTATCTCTTTATTGTAAGCAACTGTAGGCAGTTCCGATGGCGTTTTGTGTCAGGAGAAATAATACGAAATGATGTTCGCCCTACCTGATGTGTTCAGTATTTATTACACGTCTGGTAGGGCAATCAACTATAAGTACACTAATTTCTAGCATTTTATTGAAAATTAAAGGGAAAAAAAATTGGTGAAATGGAAGGTCCACAAATTTTCCTTGATAAAATCTGCATGTGTAAGGTTCTGTGCAGTATACCCTACATATACAGATCAGTGTTGGGGAAATCAAAAAATTGATATTACACCAAGGTTTGTGCAAGTTTATTGTATTGTGAAAATACAATATTTTTTTTCTTACAAGACAGATTGTAGGGTATCTTTCCTGATGGTGGACAGGTGAGGGTATTATTTTACAGTATGAACTTTTACTCTTTTTTAAAATTCTATTTACAGAAAACCTTTTTACTTCACGCCGTCTCCCTGAAATCTCAATTAAACGCTATTCACAAGAAAAAAGATTTGGTAATGTTTACCTGTTCTTCACCAACCAGTAATCAGATCCAGAGGTTGAATCAGTACCGTAGCCTACAACAAGGACACCATGATCCAACTGTTCCTGACTACACTCAGGTTCATCATAAACACCTGCAAAAATTGAGAATCAAAATGTGGACTGGTCATATATACAGTACACAAAATAAAGAAGCTTTATCTTTCGAAGATTCTTTTAAAATTCTAGAAATCATCATTTTGCTATTAAGGTCTTCGTTTCAGGAGTTGCTCATTATGCTCAAGACATCTTGGTGAAGATGGAATAATATGTCATGGGCATTCCCCGCATTAATAATTTTGTCCTCGTATATTAACTTTAAAAGTGCATTTAGGTAACAAAATACACAAGACCTCTTCAAAGTTTAGAATGAGATAAATTCTAGTACCATGTCAAATCAGTCTGAAGCAGCTCAATTATTTGCAATAGGGAGACTGAGGCAACAGCCATGGCTTGTCTGCTAATGTAAACCAAGCTTTTATTGCTAATACAAACCAAGCTTTTACCTGATTCGTATAACTGGAAAGACTCGTGACTAGCATCAATGGCAACAGAGATTGGTCCAACAGTTGCTGAAGCCGTCTTCAGAGCATCCTCATCCTCTGATGTTACATCAGTGTAACCCGTACAAGTAGCAGCCACTCCGCTAGGCGTGAATCGGCATGTGTCATCCTGTTGACAATAGACATCACAATGCTTTTAAATAACTTTACATATTTTACTAACTACAGATCTATCAGTTTACATATAAGCAAAAATTTGAATGTAAGTAAAAAATATTTAAAGAACAACAACATTTTGTAACTTGGGTAGCCTGTGTGATTGAACTAGTGCCAACAATAATTGATCAATTTTTAATTTAAATCAAATCAATTAAAACAAATACACAGTATACTAATATTAGTAGCATAAGGTTATCTTATTATATTACTGGTATTATAAAATATTATATATTAAAAACTGTATAGATATTCTTTTAATTCCATATGAGTATTACAATGTTTTCTTTCAAATTTTTCTTTTCTCCATATGCTGGGTAAACCAGTGATATGTTGTGGACCCTATTTTATCATGTTTAATATGTTCTAAATTCTTACTATAGCTTCGTAAGGGTAGGATTCCTCTGAGTCAATTCCATTGTTTACTTTCACATATTCGAACGCTTGATCCATATAACCTCCCTCACATCCAGCATTTCCCTGATCTTTTGAGCAGTCCACTAGGTTCTGTTCGCTTAGATCGGGGAGCTTCCCTGTTTTCTTGAATGTTTGACCTTCTAGTGACCCAGTAGAGCTGAAGGCCCAGCAAGAACCACACTGACCCTAAGAGAGCAGAACTAGCAATGGTCAGCACAGGTGTTCAGTACATAAATAATGAGTATTAATATTAGTCAGTGCCTAACAAACAAGGTTATTCAAATTACAATCAATTCCTCCAGTATGGAGACACTTGGATTGCTGTCTGTAAAATTGTAGAACAGTTTGGTCATTAATAAACCAGCACAAAAAGAATAAAATTTTAAAAAATAAAGTAAAATTAATTTTTAAAAATAAATAATTAATTTAAAAATCAAAATTGTTTTAAATTTTAAAAAGTAGAATAAATAATATGGTCCATTTCTATTATTAGTTTATCATTCCGGAAAGAATGTAACTTTACTATATAACAGTTTCTGTTTAAGACATTTTTTTATAATTAATATATAATCATAGGACATCAATACCTGATCAGCATTCATTTGCATTTCCAAAATGTCATAAATTTGCTTACTTGGTCTTTGACGGGGGTAACGTATCCCTTATCTCTCCAGTCAACTGTATCTGGAAGTTGGATAAAGCTTGCTGCCAAAAATGATGAAGCAGAACTCTTCGTCTTGTTACTCTTTTTGAAACCATTCATAATGGCAACAAATTCCTTGTTTTTCTAAAAAAAAAGTAAAATTTTTTTGGTTAATTCCCTAATTAAGTAACAGTCCAAAAATGACAGGGGAGGAAGAAAATACACATTTTTACTTGCCTCAAAACATTATATTTTTGTTATGTAGAGTACTTTGAGAATCAACTTTATTTTTGCATTGTTTTGTTAAGCTTTTGATGAAATATTCAGTAGCTCCTCAACATTATGAATGTGCAAGATGGCCTCTACTTTAAAAACATGTATATTTGATCTGTATAGCATTAAAATAAATTTTAAAATTCAATTCTTTTAACATGCAAATGATGTTTGATATACAATCCAATGTCAATATTTAACAGTAAGCACAATAAAATGCATGTGTTCAGGTGTTTTTTGCCGAGTCATGAGGGTATAATAGATTTAACAACAAAACAATATTATTGTATGCTACCCATGGTAACCTAACAGGAATTTGCTTTGAAGAATGTGAAGTCAACTGAATGCATTGTGTCCATTTAAACTTTCATTTTTTTTATTTTTCATACAAAATGCATATTAAACAAAGATTGCTATTTATATGCATTCAAATACTTGCAATTGTTGGACGGATACGTCAACCAATTAATTCCTGCGACCTTGTTTCAAAATCATGTGACGAAAGTGGTTTAATCATGTGACACTAATACTGAGTATTATCCATTGTATCTACTGTAGTGCAGTATTCTCAGTACCTCTACTAGGTTTACATAATATAATACTGTTCAAATTTATTTTTGGGGATTGTTGCGAGTTGATTTATTTAGCGTACTGCTATGAGGGCTCTTCATTTCAAAGACTTTATTATAATATAATTATAATATGGTTATTGATTTACAAAAAAAATACATAATCCTTTATGTTTTACTCTCTAGTCGATATACTTTTTGGTATTGTTGAATGCAAAAATTTTTGTTTTTTTTTGTACTGTATATCTTGTACTTCTTTCCATATGCAAGTTCATTGCTGTTGTATTATTGTACTGTTGATTGGCTTTTCTTTCAGATTGCTTTGTTTAAAAAACACAATGATCAAGCTTCCATTGAAAATTAATTATTCTATGAATGCATATTTACTTTTTTCATTATTAAGGAAATAATGGAATTTGCATTTTTGAACCAGGATGTGTGTTTAGAATTGTCAAGTAATTTGAATATGAAAAGAAATTTCAATAGAAGTTCTTTATATTTATTGCTCAAAAAATTCCTGTTTTATCTGTGAAGCATTTTTTCCCAGGCTCTTCTTTCTTCATGCATACTCTGCACATAAATTCTGGTCGTGTCTTCATATTATTACTATATCAACAATTCTATAAACATCCTGATCCTATGAAAGGGAGGAAATTTCCCCAGTTATACACATTTTTCTCTCACTGGACTGAGACACGCCCAGTTCACAAGAGATGAGTGGCAGGATAATTTAAGGCAAAAGATGATGTATACAATTTTAATATATAGTTTATAAATGAAGGCTAATGACTTACCATATCAGCATATTTGTTCATGCCTAGCCTATATGAGTGTTTCCCCATGGAATGTTCCAAGTTATGCTTGGCAACTTTTTCAAGATTTTCTTCCCAAATTAACCGCCTCACTTGTTCTTCCCCTTGCTCATATACTTTCTTATGCGTTGCTTTCCACATGTCCCATTCTTCGTCCAACTGATGTACAAAAGGACTTGCTAGGGTGGCTACAACAGCCAGCGATAACACAATAAAACGCAGCATTCTGTTTTACCTAATTAAAAAAAAATACTTTAAACATCAGCAGTTAATACTAAATAATATTGAAGGAATAGTTAACAATTTCGGCCAATGAATGATATTGCCTAACTGTAATCAGCATAAGGCCTAGTAGGCCTAAGAGTAAATAAAATAAAAAATTACAAAACAATGGAATGGTTGGCTGAGCGTTTGGCATACTAAAAAATACAGAAATCAAAATACTTCTTTAGCTTGTTGAAAAATGGTATGCATGCTAGGTCGCCGAGATGCAAGTGATAGTAAATCGTTGTTATAATTTAGTGAAGAAAGGGGAAACAATAATATTCTCTAGTTCTATCGCTGGAGCACCAGTTTCATTAATAATATTTAATTATTAACAAAATGAGGCTGCCTTACATTAGACGACATGATCACCTGCCGGGAACCGGGCCCGGTACCTGGGTACCTCCTCACTCACTCTCAAAATTGCACTGTCGGTTGTTCAGGCCCCGGGCCCTAGGCCTAACTTATTTTCACCGGCAATAAATGTTTATATAGCCTAATACTAATAGTAAGTCTTGAAGAATAATATTAAACAACTTACACACAAGAACAGCCGGACAGCCTATAAAGTACAAGGTGATGAAAGACAAACGATAATCTGCCTGCTATTTTTTTGTACTGACCCTCTCAACGGGCTTCTGGTGACTTTATAGTATGGCTCGTAACAATGAGTTTCCGGGTGTGAAGCATGTGGTCATTGTTATCTCGTGACTTCTGTCATGTGATTTTTTGTTATGAATATTTATAATTACGTCATGATCCACAATGACGCAATACTTCATCGCGACAGCGCTGTTCATCGCCAAGAATTCACCAGAAGTACTTCCTAGTCTTAGATTAGGCCCCATAAAAACTATTAGTTTAACACCCTATAAAGTATAACTGATGAGGGAGGGAGGGATTTTTTGGGGTTTTTTTTTCAAATAACCCCGGATCCATGTAAAGTAAATACATAGTGATGACAAAAAAAAACCAAAAAAAAATCTCCAATTTCTCCAAAAATGATGAGGTAGCGGATGATAAACTAATTTTTTTTTTTTTTTTTTTTTAAATAATGGGGTCTTAGACACATTTTACTATTAATGGTTTCAATTAATGCTTTATTACGATGACAACTATTTCACCAGGGGTGTGCACTGCTCCTTTTTGTTTTTGGAGCTGGAGCATGAGTGTGAGAGTGGGCTCCTCATTCCAATTGACCTTTCCTGAGCTACTGAAGGCTCTGTTCTCCTCTGATGCAGATGCTTTTAGTCCACCAGCGGGGACAATAAATCCCCATGCCAGATCTGGACCACTTTCCCTCACCCCCCACCCACCCCCAAATGTATTTGCCTATCCAAATCTCAGCCATAAAAACTCTCTCCATGAACCTACCAGGAATTTTTATTCCAGAATCCTGACCATCGCGTCGGCCCCTTGCTATAGAACCCCACTGTCATGATGATGCCAAATTTCTGGAACCACTGGTCATGCGGTTCTGAGTGTTGCCAGGAACCGTATAGAAGAACACTAACCACAAATACGCCTAATATTCAATTACTCTGTTCCTTTGCAACTCATGCTTTGCAACGAACCACGGAACCATAAATAGGCCTAACCATGTTGTGACAAAACGAGAGCTGTAACTGGATAACTAGGGTGCAGAACAGGTCATGAGCCCCGGGGCGCCAAATTGAAGGGGCCCTCGGCCCTAACATGAGCCTGAACAAAATAATATGGCTACAAATTTTTTTTTTTTTTTTTTTTTTAATCAATTAACAACCACAAAAAACAATGAATTTTACAATATCATGAATAGGCCTACTGTTCATTTCAACCTTCCAAGACGGCGGAATTTAGAGCGAGAGAAACCAATGATAGCCTGTACGGGACCAATTCTGCTTTTCCCTGTGCCCTTCGTATGGGACGTTAAATCATTGGATTTATTCACACAATGGTTCATAGCCTCATCTATGCACAATATCGAAAAGTGTATGGGTTGTTTCCACAGTTGTAGAACATAGCGGCTGCCGTGGATGAGGGAACCTGAAATGCCTTGATGATTCCAACGCAAGGAGGACCATGGAATAGCTCTAAAATATATACGCCCTAAGCCTCGTCTTTTTTTTTTAACCTGGGGCTTGGTTGTTGATCTTTCTTACCCTTACTTGCATCAACCAATCTCGGCAGGCTTATAGAATAAAGAACGTGACGATCTTATGACTGTAGCGTTAAACCACCATTTCAGTTGGGCCTATAAAAAAAAACCAATTATATTGTTTGAACAATGTACGGAACTCATGACGACACAGAGTGTCTCTTTTACCAGGCTTAAAAATAGGCTTAATTTCTTTTCGTTATTACATGGAGCTATACAAATCTTAACAGTCCTTGGTTAAATAACATCATTATAATAACTGATCATAATGTTTTGCATTGTAATATGGTTTACAAAGATTATCTTCAACTGAAATACTTGATGGTTGAAGGACGTAAGTTGTTTAAAAAAACACTAACACATCTTTAAAATACTTGGGCGGATGCAGAGTGTGCGTTCGCCCCCCCCCCCCAAATTGTATTAAGAAAAATAAGTGTTGTATTGTATTGTTGTAATAAGGGATGAGAGTGTAATTTCCGGGCACCTAGAGGCAGGCGCGGATCCAGACCTCTTCGCACCGTTCGCCAATATAAAGTAATACTAATAGCAGTGCCTGGTGGTCTGGCGAAGTGCAACTCTTTCTTTAGAAATGCCACCAGCCTAAACCAAAGACAAAAATATATAGACAAAATAAACTTTTTGCATTGTCTAAGTATTAATCAAAGAGGGACTGTAAATAAATCTGCTGTGCGATAACGTACGGTACACTGTTGAATTCTTTTATTATTATTATAATTTGTCACAATGTATGGTTCATACAAAATCAATCATAGGGAGGATAGGCTATACATCTGCGTTGACTCTTATAACCTTATTGAAAGGCATATGTAATTTTATTATATTTTGTTATTCCAAAATTACACCAAAGCAAAAACATTATTTTAATGTATAAGAGACAGATATTTATATGTCTTAAATTATGACGTATTGCCAAGGAAAGCAATTTGCTTAACATGTATTTTTTTATGTCGAATAAAGAATTATCAGTATCAGTATCAGTAAAAACAAAAAGACCAAAATTATATTTGTTTACAAGCCTATAAGATAATCATTTTTTTTGTCAAAAGTGAAATTGATATACTGTAAGTGGCGTATTAAATAATCAATAAAAAGTCATAAATCTAAGTGAAATTATTATACTGAAGTAAAACTGTAAGTGATAAGCTATCTTCTAAATATTAATTCGTACTGGTTTGGTTTCCTGCCTTGTTGTACGTATGCTGCAGTGGCGGATCCCCCCTCAATTCGAAATTGAGGGGGGCTAGAGAGGGGCTTTCATTGATGTTGAGGCTAGACCATCTTAGATGGCTCTTATGGCCGCAAATGACACTCTCAGACCTAAATTTGATCAATATATTCTTTGTTTTTCCATTTTAAAAAAATAATTTCGAAAAAATCCCCACCCCCACCACGTTGAATCCGCCACTGTGCTGGTATACAACTTTGATTTGCATTTTTGCCATCCTTCCTTCCGTTAGTCTTGAAAGGGAACGAGTAGTCACCCAAAAATTTGAATAAATTATAAAATATTATTAATAACAATATGTCTACCTTTAGCTAATAATTTAGCTTCCGCTAACGCATTCCATTCAATCTGTACCGTACTGACGGAATCGGATGCATCTTGAATGTTTTTCATTATCGCTCCCTGGCTCAAATACTTGGTAAATTGAGACTTCTGTACCATTTTCTCTAAATGCATTCCTAAAAGCATCTGCCGCAAGTGACCATATATGTTGAGATGAAAAGTAAATGCCTACCCTTAAAAATTCAAAATGTTTCATGATTTTTACAAAGAACGGCGACATTTTTTCGGTGGGGGCAGTTGACCTGGCAAAGTTAGGGTACTGATTTTTGTCAGACAGAGCGCTGCTTGAACATGACCACGAGACCATTGGTGTCTTCAGTGGTTTGCAAGGTAACCGCCTGGTTCGCAGATGACACTGCATCCTGGGCCAATGAATGCATCAACTGAATACATTTCGTACATGTCTAATATGCTAGCTAATCCCTTTGAAGTATCACAATCTGTATCATTACATATGAAACTAAGTGTGTGTCCGCCATCGTGGATTGCGCTAAAATTCGAGTCATTGTTGATCGTCTCAATAGCCACCGTCCATGGTAAAATGGGGGAGAACTATTAATTCAGTGTACTCATTCATTAATAGAAGTCTCGTAAGGCACGTCAGTACATTTTTCAGCATCTAGAAAAACAAAACTTTCCGAAGTTAGGAGAACCCCAAGACTACCGCAAACCACCCCCCCCCACGTCTAAATAGTCTTCCAGCGAAGGAACAAGCAAACCTTACGTTCTCTTCCCATGACCCCGCTCACTGAGGGACCCCAATCATCCCATTATGTATAGTCAGGGTAAAGCTCGGTTTCCATATAACGGCTCACCCTATCGGCGGCAGTCGCCGACAGCTGTCGGGAAGGTTGAACCTGGTTCAACTTTTCCGATTGCGTTGCAGACGCAGACGAATCAGGGTGCATTGCTGCTGCCCTGCGCAATCGGAAAGGCTCTCCGATTCGTCTGCGAACCACAACTGCCACGACTTTCGCGGATTGTATAAGAGACAGCTTTTAGTCCGTCTTATATTTTTTATTTATTTATTTTTTTTGTCTTAAAGTTTTATAATAATGTAATAATAGTAATGGATAGTCTTAACATATTTATATGTCTTAAATTATGACGTATTGCCAAGGAAAGCAATTTGCTTAACATGTACTTTTTATGTCGAATAAAGAATTATCAGTATCAGTATCATTAAAGACAAAAAGACCAAAATTATATTTGTTTACAAGCCTATAAGATACAAGTCATTTTTTTTTGTCAAAAGTGATATACTGTATGTGGCGTATTAAATAATCAATAAAAAGTCATAAGTCTAAGTGAAATTATTATACTGAAGTAAAACTGTAAGTGATAAGCTATCTTCTAAATATTAATTCGTACTGGTTTGGTTTCCTGCTATGTTGTACATATGCTGCAGTGGCGGATCCAGGAATTCGAAATTGAGGGGGCCTAGGGAGGGGCTTTCACTGATGTTGAGTCTAGACCATCTTAGATGGCATCTCTTATGGCCGCAAAGACACTCTCAGACTTAAATTTGATCAATATATTCCTTGTTTTTCCATTTAAAAAAAAAATCCCCACCCCCACCACGTTGAATCCGCCACTGTGCTGGTATACAACCTTGATTTGCATTTTTGCCATCCTTCCTTCCGTTAGTCTTGAAAGGGAACGAGTAGTCACCCAAAAATTTGAATAAATTATAAAATATTATTAATAACAATATGTCTACCTTTAGCTACCGGTAATAATTTAGCTTCCGCTAACGCATCCCCTTCAATCTGTACGGTGTACCGTACTGACGGAATCGGATGCATCTTGATGACCACTTGAATGTTTTTCATTATCGCTCCCTGGCTCAAATACTTGGTAAATTGAGACTTCTATACCATTTTCTCTAAATGCATTCCTAAAAGCATCTGCCGCAAGTGACAATATATATGTTGAGATGAAAAGTAAATGCCTATCCTTGAAAATTCAAAATGTTTCATGATTTTTACAAAGAACGGCGACATTTTTTCGGTGGGGGCAGTTGACCTGACAAAGTTAGGGTACTGATTTTTGTCAGACAGAGCGCTGCTTGAACCTGCCTACGAGATCATTGGTGTCTTCCAGTGGTTTGCAAGGTAACCGCCTGGTTCGCAGATGACACTGCATCCTGGGCCAATAAACGCATCAACTGAATACTTTTCGTACATGTCTAATATGCTAGCTAATCCATTTGAAGTATCACAATCTGTATCATTCCATATGAAACTAAGTGTGTGTCCGCCATCGTGGATTGCGCAATTCGAGTCATTGTTGATCGTCTCAATAGCCACCGTCATAGCTCCTCCAGCTCGTGGACCAACTGGCCAAAATCCGTCCCAAGGAACAAGAATTCCAAGACGAAAATCCTTCCCCGCAGAGTTCGCTTGGGCTATGCATATGCGTTGATTTTCATAACCTTATTGAAAGGCATATATAATTTTAACAAGATTAGGCCTAGGTTAATCTTTCCACGTCGGCGCGTGCACTGAAAATCGATTTAACTTGTGTATAATGATTTTGATAAACAATCATAATTCTCTGTAATAGTTTTAAAGAAGACCATTCAACAAATAACATAAAACAAAATTGTCCCGTCGGTGCATGCATAAAACGCATAATATCCTGAAATTTGGATATAGAGCGAACTTCCTTATGATTTAGGCCTAAGAAAATATAAATGTATATAGGTCTGAACTTCGTATAGGTTACAAAGTACTTCCTTATGTTGTGTTCATATAATATCATTAAAGACCATTCAACAAACAACATGAAACATATATCAAACTTTTAGGTTAAACTTTCCGCTTCCGAGCATGCATTATAACGTAATTTTTTAGATAGGGGCCATATGATATTTTCAGTCAATGTACTGATTATATAAATTGTATAGATAATTACTGTTGTCCGATTGTGTGCATTGAAAATGTGACGGCGATCGGGATACGGGCCTTGGTTGACACTCATATCAAAGTGCCTGTTTATTAACCTTGAACAGGAGCCTGTCGTCACCTACTACGATGCCTCCTCCTCATCATCATCACATCATTATCATTATCTTCATTATCGCAATTATTAATTGTCCATGGTAAAATGGGGGAGAACTATTAATTCAGTGTGTATTCATTCATTAATAGAAGTCTCGTAAGGCACGTCAGTACATTTCTCAGCATCTAGAAAAAAAAAAACAACTTTTCGAAGTTAGGAGAACCCCAAGACTACCGCAAACCACTCCCCACCCCCACCCCACGCCCCATGTCTAAAATAGACTTCAAGCGACGGAACAAGCAAACATTACGTTCTCTTCCCATGACCCCGCCCACTGAGGGACTCCATTATGTGCGATAGTCAGGGTAAAGCTCGGTTTCCATATAACGGCTCACCCTATCGGCGGCAGTCGCCGACAGCTGTCGGGAAGGTTGAACCTGGTTCAACTTTTCCGATTGCGTTGCAGACGCAGACGAATCAGGGTGCATTGCTGCTGCCCTGCGCAATCGGAAAGGCTCTCCGATTCGTCTGCGAACCACAACTGCCACGACTGTCGCTGATAGGTAAGCGATTCTATGGAAACCCAGCTAAAACTCTGGATCCGCACCTGAGAGGTCCCTGTTCTCAAAATTGTCTATTCCCTCAGCCCCAACCATGGTGGGGGCAGTAAGGTGGACCCTCACACACCCCCTACCGCCAAATCCTGCATCCGCCCCAGAAATAACACAAAAAGTGGTGGTTTGCATCGTTTACACAAAGCCGAATTGGGTTCTAATTCTGAGTTTATACAGTATGATTTCACTTCGTGATTGAATGCAAAATCCAGGGTTTACCGGTACCAATACAGTATTAAAAATTTTAATGGAAATGGGATTAAATCTTTTTCATTTTACCTTTTTTTTTTTTTTTTTTTTTTTTTTGTTTTTTTTTTTTTTTTTCGTTTTTTATTGCCGGGAATTTTTTTTTTTCGGTGTTACCCTTTTACTTTTTAATAATTGTCCTTTTTTGTATTGGATTTTTTAAAATAATTTTTTACAATGATTTATCATTCTTAGTATATTTTTAGCATTGAATATTTTCATGTATTGTACAATATTCGGTGGCGTAACTACCACAGATTCAGCAGGTTCATTGAACCAGTGGGCCCCAACCTCCAGGGGCCCCCGATCTGTAAGAGCCAAGCCCCCAAATCTAATAAAGCAATCCATAAATAAACATCTGGATTGATAGATCTGGATAGAAATTTGGTAAATAAATAAATAAAGAAATAAATAATAGTATTTGTCTTTATGTAATACTGCACATTAATAATTTAAAATTATTAAAAATAGTCACTTATACATGATTAGGCCCCTTGCCTGTTGTAAAAATTGTTACTCGAACACTAGATGGAAATCACAGTTGAAAAAGATCGCACTACAATTAGTGCAACAACATTCAAAGTGTTTGAGTTTGGAATATCCGTGCCGATCGAAAATGATTTCAATTTCGTTATATTAACAAGAAGGGGGAGGGGGCATGTGATATAGGGCCTAGCATTTGTACGTTAAACATGAAATTAGCTGTCGAACTATGTTTTCGCCACAACTGTTTTTCTAATCAACATTTTGTTTACACAATTCTTGCAGAACGTTTTTGCAGTCTTTTTACAATATATTTTCCTCGGATGTATTTCTCAAAACCGAAATTGCATAATCGATGCTAATCTAAAAATTAAAAATAAAAGAAATCCAAAGATTTATTGTCAAAATATTATACAAATCGGAAGGACCCCTGCTCCAAAACCAATTCATATATCGTACACAACTTAGTTGACACAATTAGCATGCGCAAAGGGCCCCGACTGTACTCTTGAACCAGGGCCCCTCACAACCTAATTACGCCACTGATAATATTTCGTGCTTTACTTAATATTTTAACACAGTATTTTAAATTATACTTATTGGCAATGCGTATATTCTTTCAACAAATATCCATTTTAATATACATTTGTTTTTTTTTATAAACAGGCCAATAAATGAATTTTGAATCTTAAATCTTGAAAATTATATATTTAAAAAAACAAAATAAGTTAGCTCAATTAATGTTAATAGCAAAACATTAGCGTGAACATAAATAGTAAAATAATAATGAGATTTTGAAAGTAATGAACTGCTTTATAAAAAAGAAGAATAAATTTGTTCATTGTAACCATTCACTTCTCTCTCTGTTTTTTTATGACTTTACTTGTTTTGTGCAAAAAACATCTAGATGTGTATAAGAGACAGCTGTTGCAGCGTTTGCAAATTTTCTGCATTCATTTTTTTAGCCTTGGGGTGGGTGTGAGGAATTAAAAATGGGTAATCTATGACTTTTAATCGTTCCCGCGCGCGTAATTGCGCTTTAATTCCTCATCTAAAGCCTGTTTTCGAATGTTAACTTGTGTTGAGTTGCGTTAACTTTCGTTAAATCGCGTAAATTCGATTTAAAAAACGCCGTTAAAAAAGATTTAAAAACGCCGTTAAAATTATATTTTAACGGCGTTATTATAAAGTTTTAAAAAAGCGCCGTTAAAATGATTTAAAAAAGCGCCGTTAAAATAAGATTTAATGCCGTTAAAATAAGTTTTAACGCCGTTAAAACAAAATTAACGCGTTC
>NW_022753015.1:1336083-1348141 GCF_011630105.1 Anneissia japonica
GTGTTAAAACATACGCGAACACGTGCGTTTGTGGGACAACACGTGTGTTTGTAAGACGCGCGCGCATTCCAAGCGCTGTTCTGATTGGTCAGTTGTTAAGTTTGATTGACACTCCGGAAAGGTCTATTAATAATTATGATGATGAAGAAGATGATGATGATGAGGAGGAGGAAGCTACTTGATGACAAGCTCCTGTGCAAGATTAATTAACAGGCCCTTTAATGTGAAGTGTCAAGCGAGGCCCGTAGCCTGAGTTACGCTTGAGAATTTGGGCGGCAGCTGTCTACGTCAAATGTTTAATGCACACAGTCGGACAATAGTACATTATTTATGATATCTCGTTTGTATAGAAAGTAATATAAAACCCATAAAATATCAGTTCACATTTCTGATAGAGTACAGATTAGAATGTAAAATATTTAAGATTTTATATTTAGTACTCAAATGTCATGTAAATCTTATATATCCCAAAAGTCACGTGCACCGAAGTGGAAAGTTTAATATAATTTTGATATGTTTCATGTTGTTTGTTAAATGGTCTTTAATGATATTGCAGTCTTATATGACCACAACATAAGGAAATCCTCTCTTTTAACTTTTAAACTTTTAAACTTTGCTTAGCTCAATATACATTTATATTTTCTTAAATCATAAGGAAGTTGTTTGTTGAATGGTCTTTAGTCATATTACAGGCTAATAGGGCCTATGACCACAACATAAGGAAGTCCTCTCTTTTAACTTATAAACTTCTAAACTTTGCGTAGCTCAATATACATTTATATTTTCCTACAATCATAAGGAAGTCCAATCCTTAAATTAGTATACATAGTACTTTTATTTAGTACAGTATATACACCTGCAATAGTGTCGTCCATATAACGCTTACCAGTATATTGTCACGAACTCAACTCAGAAAATGTTGTCATTAATAGCGCCACCAACTAACTGTTGGACTCTTCCAAACTCCGCAGTAGTTGTATTGTTATTTGTCAATTTCTTGCGCTGCACTTAAATAATACAAAATATTTTTTAAACCTAGAGTATTGTTTAACGATTATATTATAATAACTAAGTATACTAAAGCTTGTCAATATAAAGATCAGTGACCATAAGATTATAATACATAAACGTTGAATCCCTACAAAGATAATCATCTAGGCCATACACAATGATCTATGACCTAGATACATGTGTATTTCGCTGCTCTGCTAAGCTCATGGTCGGTTTCCAGAGGTGCCGAAACGGTTGAGAAAGCAATTTGTTAGCAGGAGTTTGCTTTGGTTTTATAGATTCTGCTTAAAAATTTACTACAGTTTAGTTGTAAAGGGTATGAACAACTAGCGAGTCATGGATAGCGCTGACGAATGCGCAAAAATATCAGTTGCTAATGCTAATTGCTCATCTGATGACAGCTCCTGTTCGGGGGACTCCGATTCCACCAGTACAGCAGACGAGGAACGATTGAGGCGATTATTTGAGACCTGTGACAGTGACGGAGATGGGTTCATTGATGGGTAAGTGATTCTGGTAGGCCTACTAGGCCTAACTTATTTGTTTGGATCAATTGCTTCACGTTTCATATGTATACTAACCGTCAGTGAACGTATTGTATTAACATATACGAGAGTGTGTACTACAAATAAAGAGGGGCTTAGGCCACTTCTTGGCAAATTTGGGATATTTGCATTTCAGAAACTTTTTGGCTGTGTTTGGCTTGGTTGGGTGGTATGTACAGTCAGGCATTCTGACTCAGACTGTCGCTGTCAAGGCTCCTGCTGTACATGTTCACTCACTGGCAGTCAATCACTGATTTAACCTTAAGATGGACATTCACAGCTCCTGATGGTCGTCGGCTGCTGCAATTTTATAAAGAACGCAATACAACGACGCGCACACAATGGTTTGTTTTTAATTTTAATGACTCCATTCAGACAACCACTGACAATCAGCAGACGGTGTCGCATGATCTACCGCTCACAGGAGTTGAATTTGTTATGCGACGGTCACACAACCATCATATGACATAACGAGTGCCTGGCTTTAGCATTAGACAGTAAAATCATTACATGGGGCATACCCAGGAAGATTGAGCGTACGTTCCAAAGCCGTTCACACACATTGTAGGCGATGGTTGTCAACAAGATTCCATGCCAATGTGATGACAAGATGCAGGACGGATCGTTTTCAACAATGATCTGCTTAGACTGCCACCAGCAATCACCAGAGATTGTCACATCATCAAATGCTCTCACAGAGCGGAGATGGATTTATCAGCTGACGTGGTGTGTGCTAAAGTTTTATAAGTTGTTATGAAAAAATGGGAATAAGGAGATTCAGGACAGAAAATTGTTGTTCTTTGTTATTGTTGTGTTTAATTCCCACAAATCCAATAGTGTTGATTGAACCCTAACCAAATTTGAAGGTTTGCAGAGGTCCCAAGTCTCTCAGAACTCACGGGAGTCTGCCGAAAATCGGGACAGTCTCCAGCACTCCTGCAAGCAAGCAAGAACCTCCCGGAAATTAACCCATATCCCACACATTCATAATATTTGCATGTTTTCACTGCTTTATTATCAATTGTCTCACGGAAGTCATTGCCCATGTGTATCTCAATGTGCAGCAAAATGAAATTAAATGTTACGAAAGCTCATTAACCAGACCAGGTAGTATAGACCCTCCCTGCTTCCCCTATTGCAGATTCTAGGATCCCTCACTGCAGATGTCCCGACGGGAGTAAAATAGGAGTAGTCTGGAGTTGCTCAAAATATATCGAAAGTGGTCCAGGGGATGAAGCCCCTACAGGTTTGAAAATTTATCTACTGAAAATACAGTACATGTATTTCTCCCCGACGAACATAGGCTTAACCAGCGAGTCGTCCGGCCGTCTTTTCGACGGCCAACAATTATTTAGGACGGTCAGGTAACTTGACCTAATCAGCTCGGCCTAGCTTAATTGGGCCTAGTCAACATTTAGCAAATTATTAATATTTTTCAAATCTATTGAATGCTACATTAAACTAAAGCTAAATCATATTTACGTTTGATAAAAACAACCTTTATTGATTGAATGTACGTTGTTTTAATACGACTGCCAATATTCAGTCGGGATTCCCAAAAATGTAAGGCTTAACCATTGCCCCCGGTGAAAAATTCACTTACACCACGCGCCTTGTTAAGAACGTTTATACCCCGCTGGAAAATGGACGATTCTGAGTCACCCACAACACGTGCACGTGGCTCTGCAAAGACAATACTTGAGATTCGGTTCCTCGACATAATATTGTGGGTGTTCGTAACTCTCTGGTTATAATTAATTCATGAAATACCATAAAAAAGATTTGTTTTTAATGTCACAAGTTAAATTTTATTAGTCAACAAATACAGTAGGTCTAGGACTATCTCTCGATTCGGGGACCTCGAGTAGAATTTACACTAGACTAGGCGTAGGCGAGAGATGAAGATGCATCTGCATAGCCTAACTGAAATATCTTTGTGAAAGCTAATTCAACACTATTTTATTCCTTTGAAGACAAAATTCCAGCATTTAAACACCTATAAATGCCCTCTAAAGATCATAATTTTCTATTTTTCTTTTTATGTTTGGGAGGGGCGTGGCTCTGAATGGGCGTGGTCCATCATCTGCTCATGACCACGCCTACTGGCTTCCATTTTGGTCAGCCTATTTCGTTTTCCTGGCTAACCCCTTGCCAACGAATTGTGGTTTTTCTCCTAGACTGGGTAAGGGGATGAGTGCAGCTCTCCCCGACAGGGCCCTGCCCCACTCCCCGCTCACCCCCTCTCCCTCCTGCCCTATTAATTATGATTGGATGCTATTGTTTGTATGGATTGGATTTAAGGACAATGATATCTAATCATAATTGGGAATTGGCTTAATATTGGTGTAAAAATAGCCACTGCAAAAAATCAAAGTCTAGCTTCAGCGACAAGAATATTGAGATTGCTGTTTTAAAGTCTACTTAACAATTTGAGAGTTGAAGTGAGAAGGGCTCAATGTGCTCATTGGTCCCTATTCCACCACAAGAGGATGGGTTTAAAGTGAAGGATGAGGCACATGCCTTTTGGTCTCCCTCATTAAATGAGGTGAAAGAAGTTGTGCGTAACTCTACTGACAAATTTCAATTGATGACGGAGTGAGGAGCATGACCTTAGTTTCTCTTTCCATCCTGTAGCACGCACAATGCAGTATCATTATTGCATCATTTTGTACTAAAAGATGTTCTTTAATTTCACAGGGTGTTTAGAACTGAAGAAATGATGTGGGTAATGGAGGTTGCAAAACATTGTTTTTATTTCTTAAAAGAAAAATTGTTATAGGTTAATCTGTATCACTAGCACCAGTTAATTACTTACAGGCTGGCATAAGCAATTAAAATTTCCAGCGAATGGTGCGGGGATGACCGGTTTTCAATCCTAGCAGTTTCCATTCCTGCTTTACGTATTTTCTGTATCTATTTTTTTTTTGGATCTATTTTTGTGCATCTGCACCTTGGCGTTGTATACCTGCTAACTTTGAATATAGCGCCCTCTATGTAATAATCGCAAAATAGAGCACCCTCTACAGTGTATGTCATTTAAAAAAAAATGTATTGGAACAACTGCTATGGATTATAGTCCGCGGTTGATATACTGTAGCTTCTTTAGAAAAAATTTATATGGCCTGTATTCATATTTTTATGCCGAATTCCCTTCATGAATTTTAGGGTATAATCAACATACATTTTATTTCTTTATAACGATTTTTTTATGATGCGCAAGATAGCGTACTGTACAACCTATGCGTGAGACGTAAAAAGAACTTGCTCGTGTGAGACTCGCACTTTATGCTGAGAGTTGGCAGGTGTAGCATTGCAGTAGGTTGTTCTCTCATTTCTGAAGATGTCTTTATAAATTGGTTCTTGTCGATGGCCTTGGATTGTGCAAATATTGAGTAATAATAGCAAAATGTTTGCTAACTAAGTGCAGACAACTCATAAGTAATGACCTACTTAATATGAGAATCTTCTGTTTTGAGAACGCTTGCCATATTCCAAGATTAAGTGTACTTGAATAATGTAGTTTGGATGTATGTGAATGATATATTAATTCGGATTAAGTTAAGCATTTCAGATCTCAGTTTTAAGTGCTTGCATACTAAATATTGAATTACTTTATAGCACATACTGAATCATTTTCCATCAATGTACAGTATTCTGTATTAATATATTAAAATTATAATGTTAATGATATTTTACTATTTCCTTTTTTTTCTATAAATCTTTTGTACCTTTCAAAATTAAAACTTGGCTGAACATTATCATGATATATTGTTTTTACTGGTTTTAAAGTAGATCATTAATTGAAATTTCTAATTAATTGATTTTTATTATTAAAGCACTTTCTTAGTGCCTATTGTATAAAATAAATGGCAGCAATGTCTTACTAATAGCAATTTTTCTTTCTAAGAAGGATGGATACAATAGAATGTTTAATATTAATAATAATATGTAATAATATATATATGAAAACTATACACTATTGTAGTTTACAGTAAGCCTTATTTACTATTATAAGAATGCCTTTTTGTAAAATTGAAATGAAAGGTTGCAGATTCCCAGTATCGTTCTAATGAATTGGTTTTTGGTAGTAAAGTCACGTAGAGTAAAGCATTCTAACATCACATGACATGGTCTGCAAAGCATTCTCCTGTCTACATCAGATTTCAATGCATTAAAAAATTGAGTAAGTACTCTATTTTAATAACATCATTAAAAAATCCCTTAATAATGGTAATTATTTATTTATTAAAAATTCTACAGACCGCTGTCCAAGAGGAAAACATGGATTGAGGGTCCAACACAAACATGGGTTCTTCATGACATAAAATATAGTACAATAAAAAGTATGGAAAATGAGTACGGAACACATCATGCCAATGCTATACTATACTTCACATTGTTACCTCTGAGTCATTGGATTAAGAAATAGAGAGACAAATAAGACTGAAATTTAGAATGCATACTTAGGAGATGCATGAGTTGCCAGATAGAGATGAAGAGTGACAGAAGTTAAGTGTTTTAGAGAGTAAATAGACAAGTGTCACAGTGAAACATAAAACAGAAGTATATCGCACTGCTTATAAATGATAGAATTCACAATTTTTGTAGGACAATCATCCCTGGGAATATGGAAGGTTGTGATGAGAGAATGGAATAAAATAGCATGCTGTTATTATAAATGACAGCATCTAAAATATCATAGAACATACCACCAGAGAAATGTGAAGGATTACTGTACGTACCACACTGTTATAAATGACACCGCATCCATAGTGTCATTATAGTAGAATGACCTAGAGAAATATGGAGTAATGGAGAAAAGGATACCACACTGTGCAGTAAATGATACAACATCCATAGTATTAATATGACATTACCTCTTTAAGTACATGATTGTCCAATCAAACTCAATCAACCAGTCAATGAATCAATGAATCAATCAAACTTTATTAATTTATCAATCAATGACCAGTCTTAAATTGACATACAGTAAATGTAAATCAGTATTAGGAATTTAAAAAAGTTATTATTTATTAATATTATCTTTGTTATTTGGTATTCTTTAAAATTGAATATCTTCAGTATTATTATCATCATCATGATCACCATCTTCATTGTCATTGTCACCACTGTCATCACTTATTATTACTGTGATCAGCCACATCACAACAACCATGTACTATCACAATCGTCATGCAGTAGTTACAATCATAGAGTATTACAGTGTTACGTCAAGATACCGTGTGATACTACTCCCTTGCTATCGGCGACACAAAATGAGTTCAACCGGATGCCATTTTCTCCACTGACAAATCATTGATCTCAGTTTCTAACGTAATTATTAAGATGTTATATCTTAGTTTTTATTTGTAAGTTTTAATTGATGATTAAATGTGTGTTCGATAACTAATATAATGCAAGCTTTTGTGTTTTTAGTACATTTTGATGGTAAATTATAGGTTTTAAAATGCCTGTTCCGAAAAAGTCTATTCTAAACCATTAAGATTAGGAAGTCATTCAGGACCGTAATAAACGGTAACCAACGTCCGGTTGACAATAAAGGGCGCCACTTGGTGTTGTGATGACACAACTTTTGTACTCTATATTCATCACCATCACTACCACAAAAATTATCATCATTAAGATTTGTAATAAACTTCATCACAGTCAGACATCATTTCGTCATTCATAATATGCATCATGTTCATCTCATTATCACCATCATGTTTGTCATAATTTTTGTCATCATTCTTTATCGTAATGTCATGATTATTCATTTATTTATCATCACAATTGTCAGTATCCCTCAAAAGTTACCTCCTCATTTCTCTCCTGTAACTCTGTTTCTTTGGCCCTTTTTTATTAATTGTGTTTTGAATATGCACTGGGAATTCACTTTTTGATTTCTACCTTATTATTTATTTTCTGTTTTATTTATTAATTTAAATTGATTTATTTTCTTTAAATTAAGAATGATTTGATTTATAGTTTTCATATACATTGGCCTATTATCAATTTTTACTTTATTTGATTATTTTATTTAGGCTACTTTATTCTCAACTTTTTTTTTGTTCTTGTTTTAATGTCTCTTTTGCCTATTGTTTTTTAATCTTGCTCATTGATTTACATCTTTTTGTAATTTAATTTTAATTTTTATATTAAGTTTTTTATGTAATTTTGAATTATTTCTTTATGTAAATTTTGAATTGAGGTTATTTATTTTTCTGTAAATGGATTAGTTTAATACTCTTTTTTGTTTTGTTTTACTGTGTATTGAGTGTCCCTAATGATCAGCTTCGGCTGGATGGACCACCCTCGTTAAATATTGTTGAAATAAATAAATAAATAAATCATTCATCATCATTTACCAAAATCATAAGATAATTATCATAATCATCATCTTGTCATCATTGCCATTTTATTACAGTTCTTTTTTTTCCCCCATTATGCCACATCTCGCATTGATTATCATACAGTATTGATACAAAGATCATTTCATACTTTCCTTCTATTTAAACCACTTGAAATATTTTTTTTTTCAATTTACAAGTCCCTTCCTTCACTTCTGTCTCATGATATCCACTCCTTGTCAGAATATTATGGGTCGTAGTTCTAATCTTCATGTCCCCAGTGAGTGATTCTTGTTAAATACTGGAGACTGTATGTCGGGAACAATGTTGTTACAAATTAATGTTCTAATCTCTTGCAAACATTTCCACTGTAGTGACGCAGTTTCATTAGTACAGCAGAAGCTGTTACTGATCATTTTTATCATCTCTGCTCTAATCAAAATTATTTTTGTATTTAATACTAATGTCAACTTATGCCCTTTTGCACTCATGTTTTTTTTTGTCGTTCAGTATAATGAGCATTATTGTATTTCGTAACAGTACGCATTTCGAGGGATGTTCTATTTTGGGAGAGAATAGGCAGCTAGTGGGTTTATCCAAGCAAGTAATCACTCATAGACTACCAACATCTCCATTTATTTATGTATATGTGGTGGAGGGCAAAGGGAAGGAGATAGGGATGATGTTCTAGATATATTTCGGAACGCATAAATTTGAAAGTAAACCATGCCTGATTTGACCCAATTATAAGTGCTATATTAGCCACCTGAACATTTTAACAAGCATAGGAAAGAAGTCATACTGTAGTACTTACTGAAGATGATTTGATTTATAAATAGCAACTAGTAACAACAATAATGCTATTGACGCATGTGTACAGAAACTAGCCTTCAGATGTATAGTACAGCAGTACACACATTTGTCTTGGGGAGCATCATGAACATTATAAGCATCATAGTATATTGTACCTTGCATTCAGTACTATAATACAATATTGGAATACTTGCATGATAGTTTGATGATAGTGGGTCGATGAAAAGCTTGTAGCTTATGGTAAGACCCATCAAACGTCATAAATAAATTTATACATTTTTAAAAATTTCTATTGATATGTAATAGTTTATTTCAATTTGTACTTTTGTAAAGATAAAACCCTGTGGAAGAATATTCTTTGAATAAATAACAAGATATTTATAGATATTTTGTAAACATGTAAAAATAATTAACATTTGTTTTAACTGTTTTCACAAAAAAGTTACTAATAAGTTTTATTTTATATTTTATAATAATTGATTAGTTTAATTTTAAACTTAGAAAAAATGATGAGGTACCTTCCTTATATTGTAAGAATTATAGTAGGTCAAGTAGTTCATATTCGTTTACTGGTTAGCTGTTAAGTTTGCTTATTTTTGGCTTAGTATTTTAACTAAGCATGCACACTTAAAATATAGTAGCAACAAAATACTTTTTTTGTGTATAGAAATTGTGTTAATATATTCTGTAGTATGTTAACACATAGAGGAGGTTAGCTTTTAAGCTTGCTTATTTTTGGCTTAGTATTTTTAGCATCTTTGTACTATAAATATATGTAGCTAGTTTTTAGGAACAAAATAATTTCTAGTGTATAGAAATTGTGTTAAGTTGATACAGTATTTGTAGTATGTTAACACATCTTGTTGTAGGCCTACTGTAGAGGTAACACCATTTTGAGACTTGTAACTTCACATAAGCTTCAACATAAATTGTTCATAGTATAGTATTGTATCATAACCATTCCTTATCCTCATAAAAAATCACTTCACCAAGTGTGTATTAAATGAGTAGCCTATGGCTTTTTGGCGGTACTAGTTTGATGTTATGCAATTGTAAATAATAGAAATGTTACTGCTGTAGGCTAGGTACATTACATTCCCTCCTGACTTAAACATCAGTATGAATATATTCACAGTATTTAGTTGCAGTTTGAAATTGAAATTATGCTATGATTTAGGCAGTCCTACTAGAAAAAGGTAATGTATGCAGTAACAATTGCAAACATGATTTAAGTTTAAATGTGCATTTCTCTTACGCTTGTTGGGCACTGCACTACAGTTACAGTACTTATAATGATACCAGCATATTACACTTCCAACATTATGATGTTGAAGTTTACACAAGGTTGAGAAACAATAAATTTCTAAGTCTAAGAGAAAATCACAAAAATTGGGGGAAGGAATGTAACCTTATGACCTATACAGACGTAAGGTAAATTATTCTAATGAAACTACCTTTACAAAGTAAACCATAGTCATATTGTGGATGTAACCTTAGTAATGTGGAGTTCTATGTCTCTTTTGATGCAAAGGATATTATACCAAGCAAAGCTATGTGTTCCTTTTGACCCCGTGTACAGATTTCTCATTCATGGGCAGCCACATAGAAAATGGGGACCTATTTTAGAATCCTTATAAGAGGAAGTGGTCTTTGTTTTGGATTCTGTGTTTCAAAAAGAGTGATAAGGTTTGTCTAATATAGGATGTATTCCATGCTGTATGGTCTTTTCTAATACTTTTTTTGATAAAGTCTTTATCTTGGTGTAAAGTATTATTTTTTTTAAAGTAAATCCATGATGCTAATATCGATTCAACTCATACGACATAAACTGACCTTTTGCAACTGGCCAGTAACTCAGAGAAACTGTTGAGTCTGCTATTTGAGGCGAAAAAAAGCAATCTAAAGATTTAAGCAATAGAAGAATCGCCTGTTGGTCGAAGTTGCTTTCGTTGCTCTCAGTTGCCCATTTTCTATTTTGTTGCAATCCAAAGCAACTGACAAGCAATTGATTGGTCATGTGATTGTACTGTAGTATTGTAACCCAAGTAACTTTAGTTACTCATTGATCAAGTTCCTAGTCCACATATCAAGCGCCCTGAGCATCTTATGTTAGATGAATATGGCGCTATATAAAACTACACTACTATTATTACTTATTATTAGTCTGTTATTTTCTGCATATATCTCAACAATGTTTCCAGTTACTGTTGTGTTGCATTGTGTCATGAAAGTCTAGTGGGAGCTGCCTTTTATGTGCCGGCGAGTTAGACAACTGAACAAAGTACAATGCAAGACTACTGTATTTAAATATATAATGATTTATTAAACATTTAACCAACACAGTACGGGCACCATTCATACAGTAGAAAGAGGCGCAACTCATCTATCAAATATAATATATGAATGGATCTAACAAAATAAAGCCATGGCATATTAATAAACAATAAGGTTCTCATGAGTATACTTGCTAGTAAACGGCCAGACCCACTTCCCACACTGGATAACACCAAAGGTAGACGCATACAGCTCCGCTTGACTATGTTTACACAAGTCGCTTCCTTCTGTCGTGAACAACCTGAGATGCGTACAGCTCCGCTCGTCTCCTCATATGCACCTCTCAACAGACTTGGCTTGAATGAATTGACAATACACAAGACAGCGTCCACAGTTGTTTCGAAACTCAACCAATGCTGGTCTATGTAATCAAGCCTACCCACAAAAGCCTTTAAATAAAACAATCCATAATTCTACATGAGTAAATGAACATATACCATAATAATTATGAGTACTCACGAAAGTTAGGCCTAGCATAACAATATTTATACCATACAGTTTACTCCCCGTCACGAAGGCTGGCTAGGAGTGAAGTGTTTGAATGTCTTACCAAGGAAGGCCACTGTTAGCCTCTGCTAACTCCCAAACGGATTCAACAACCGTTGAGACCAAAATTTACCACCATTTGGTTACTACCAGCACAAACATGTCCGGCTGTCTACCCGCAGTACACTGAAAGAAAACCCTCGCCAGCGCCACATAACAACGTTTACCATGACCAATTTGCATAATATTCAACCTATCTGCACCAAATAAGTTTGCAACAAACAAGTATGGAACACCAAGAGCACCTTTAGGGACATCAAAATTGCTGGTTTTCATGATACATTGCAACAGGTTGTAGACATTCCAAAGCAACTACTGTACAGCATGTAGTTCTACCTCCAAGCTTGCAGTTAAGCATGTTTGCAATTGTGGGTGAAAGACAAAATGAATACTACTGCCAACTGGATTGGATTTATTTGACCAGTGTAAACACCAACGATAACCCACAAAAGTCTGAAG
>NW_022753015.1:1348595-1495030 GCF_011630105.1 Anneissia japonica
AAAACGACGATCTATTTTTTTCTTCTCCGCGGTAAGAAAACCCGGAAGCCCAATGTACAGTAAAAGAGTTTGGGCGATGTATATCGTCATCACCTGAGCATGTGGTGGAGGAGAAATTTCTATTATCTTATTGGCTAACATGTGATTTGGAGGCGTGGCTTCTTTGATGGACTCACCCAGACGCGACTGCCGAACTTTGAACTTTTAACTTTGTTTACGACGCGAGTTCATGAAATGGAGTCTGAAAATTGGTAGACATTTTAACGAACTTTCAACAGAAAGGAACATCGAAATGAGTGCATACTATTGCAAATTAACTTCGTGTAGGTAAATAAGGTTCTTTACAGGCCTTGTTGCGCTATTTATATTGGTGGTTTTTGTATTAATTTTTGTACAGCATTGATTGAAGTAGCCGGCGAAAACATCGTAGTAGCCGATCGAATGCGCCGGCCGCCGGCTCTTAAATAAACCCCTGGGGGTGCTAATAGGGCAAAATGAGCTTAGTGCATCTTTACTGTAGGGTGCAAGTAATGTACAGTATGGAAAAAAATGTTGAATAAATGTGGTGACAGTATGTCTGATGATGCTTCATGTATTGTCATTCTCAATGTTTAAAAGATTAAAACATGATTTCCATGACATAGTTCAGAAGTTGAAATGCTTGACTGTGATAAACACTTGTTCATACTTTGAATTGAACTTTGAATGTTGTCTATTAACTAACACCAGGTGAATACAGGTACAGTAAGTACAAGTAATTGTAATTGATTGACAGGTACAATACCTGCCGACCATTGTGCTCTATAATCACGAAAACCCAGTTGTTTGTAATCTCGTGTCAGGATTTGAAGAAGTTTTGTATGGGGATACTAACTGTAGGAGGAAAAGGGATAAATCCTCTATAATACCATAATGAACTTACTTGCCAAAAGACTTAAGAGAGTAAAATAGAAATATATTGTGTACATTCGACTACAGTAGCTTCAACTTAAGAGCAAACTTAGTGATGTGTACCTGTCAGAACTGTAGTAAGGACATGGAATAATGATTACTGTGGTTTCATTATGATAATATTGTTTGTTCTTGTCACAGATAGCCACCTATGTAAACTAGGATTTCCTGTCTTTTGTTGGTGTGGTAAATAGAAATGATATAATATAATTTACTTTATGAGTACTGATTAAACATCCATTAAAAATCATATAAAAAGTCCACACAACCAAGCAACTGAAAAAGTCATACAATAAAATGGCCAACATTAAATGGTTATATAAAAGTATAATTACCATATACTGTAGAGTAAATATTCAGGATGACAATATATGCAGGCACAGATTATGTAAACCATTATTATTAAGCACTGTTTCTTTTGGTGTTACTGTTAGGAACCTTGGTAAGGTTTACACATTAGACCCTATAAAAAATATTATTAGTTTATCGCCCTATCTGGGCAGGAAAGGTGAGGAGGGAGGGAGGCTTTTTTTTAAAATTTTTTATTTTGCTAAAGCCAAATATAACCCTTGGTTGGTTTTCTGGTGCATTGATATTCAAAGCAAAACATGATTTAGATAATGCAAACAATATCTACTAACTATTTAATTAAATAAATGAAAAAATAAATAAATAAAATTAAAAAAAAAAAAATTTACAAAAAAAATTTTTTTCCCAGCAAAATTTTTTTTTTTTTTTTTTTCAAAAAAAAAATTTTTCAAAAGTTTTTTTTTTTTCAGTACCATAAAAGGCATGCACGCGTGGGTGATAAACTAATAATTTTTTTTATTGGACCTTATTTCATTGTTTCCTTTTTAGAAATTATTTGATGAAATGCTCCAATACTCAATATTCATCTTCATGGTTTCTAATTCATTTCCATCCTTAATTCCTTTGTTATTGAATAGAAATTTAAATATGCAAAAATAATTGACATCAAACATTTGGTATTTAATTATGCATATGCAGAGATCCCATGTTGGAAAACCAAAAAAAATAGGGAGATTTTTTCGTGAAGCAATTACCTCCGGTAGCGACGCTCTGCGACACCTTACGACACGCTGTGATGCCTTACTACGCGCTGCGCAACATGAAAATGTTACACAAAAAGAAGGAAACAAACTGTTTACATCAAATTGTATACTTTTATTTAATAATTTTACGTTTGTTTATACATTGCATTTGGCCTAAAATATAAATTTATAAATATTAATATTATTTATTTAGCATTGTGCTAGTAGAGTGCTCTTGGCAGCAGTCAACAAGGGTTTGCTTGGATCATGAATGGAATATTACAGGCTATGGCTGATTTACTATATCTCTTCAAAGAACATAGAATTCTAGCAAAGTAACTGCAACTTGCAAGATCCACACATGTTTGCTGAGAAGTTTAAAAAATGTATATTTTAATTTAGTAAATCATTCTACATGTTTTAAGTCAGCATTTGTATACAGTATGTCTAGCCTATAATAATTTTGTTCATTGCTCTATGACATCGTGAAAATTATATTTTAATGAAATTTTCAGGATATTTTTAAAAATCGGGAGAAATTTTAAAAAATCGGGAGAAATTTTAAAAAATCGGGAGGGCGGAAGACAGCCTAAAAAAATTGGAAGGGGAAAACTGCAATTTTCGGGAAACATGGGATCTCTGCATATGTCAGTCTTTGTGCATAGGTGTGTCAGGGTATTTACCATGTGTCAGTGTCTATTGTGTATGAATATAGTATTAGCAATTATTTGACTAGATACCTGTATTAGCAAGTATTTGACTATAGATACCTGTATTCAGTTGTCATTTATTATAGGTTATGGGGCCAAGTAAAATTCATGAATTTAGATAAAATTCATGGATAATTCAAAATTTACTTTTGCGTAAATTCAGGTGGTGAATTGGGCTATAAACTGAGTGGCAACACCTTACTCTTTTTGGAATACAGTAGTGTACTGCATCCCTTAACATACACTTGATAATACTGGGACCCAACAAGTGTTTCAAAATATAGTGCTACGTGGTGACATGCATTTTAGCTCTCCAGTTAAAAAAAAAATTCTAAAGAAATGAATACCGTTTATCAGCATATCTGTAGCTTTTTTTAATATAATTATATAAACTTTGTACAAACCTTAATATAATAAGTAAACGTAATAATATTATAAATAAAATATAACATAATTCTTAAATTTCCTCTAATTCATGCTACATGGTGAATAAAATATGAAGACAATCCAAAAAAAAAAAAAAACATGACTTTCATCAAATAATAAATATAAGTTTGTGTTGATAGCACACTTTACTGTTACTATAGGGCTGTTACATTTAAATTTTATGTTCATTGATTTTTAGGTGATATACAGCCTGATAACTAGAATTTGGAATTGAGCCTTTTGTGTTTGAGATAATACTGTAGTGTCTGATATCGTGCAGATAAAATATCAAATGATTTTAATTATATATTCGTTCTTTACAGAGGCGTAAAAATAATAGTAACAAATGTATCTTAGTGATGAATCTAGCTTTTGGAATCCAACATATTGTGTTCAAAACTGGTAAGACCCAGCTATCTCTAATCATCTACAGAAGCTTCAAATTAAATAGAGTAAGCGTTGGGTAAAATTTAGTAATTTACAGAGCCATTTGATGATACCCTGCAGTACATAATGACAATGGTATGAGAATTTTATTTTTGAGGATTTTCTGTGAAGGTTTTAGTAATACAATATACCTAATAATTGAACTATTTATATCTTACAAATACCATCAAATGATATTTATAAAATGTTGGTATGCCTAATATTTATGTTCAGTCATTTTTCTTAAAGAAAATGATACTTCATTTATTTTCTTGACAATACCAGAATATGTTATTTCAGTATTAGGCACGCAAGTCCACAATATCAGAGACCATTAGCTGATCGACCCGTTAATCAACTGCAGAAACTGTTAATTACATAAGACTACAAATAAGCAAAGGCCAGATATGCTTGACATGAATTTCTAAATTGAGAAATAATATGATGTAGTGTTTATTGTTGAAGGTGGTAGACTGGAAGAATCCCTCCTGGCTGTGTATTGTACTTGGTCCAGTTATTAAATAACTGGCAGTACTGACTGTTTATGTTATTAATATCATTCCATTGGTTTAATGCAAGCATTTGATTTTTTATCCTGACAGATCATAGGAGCTTATTTGATGAGCCGATTTCTATTATTAAAAGTTGAATGATTAGACCTATTTATTAAGTTTTATATTATAATTTAAGCATTTAATTTTCAGATGAAGATTGATTAAATCAATAAATGTATAAATAAATTGTTTTTCTATACAGTATAATTATTGAGCCAGAAGAAACGTCATTCTATAGGAAATCAGCATACTAATGATCTAAAGTGTTTCAGAAAATTCCCATCTAGTGTATGGAAAAGACCATACTAATTCCTTTTTAAATCAGTCTCTTTTTTTTTTTGGAAATTTTAATTTAACTGCGAAAGTGGTGGTTGCTTGTATTGTATAATATCAGCTTTGGAAGTCCGCGACTAGATTCATTACATAGTCCATGAAAATCCAATTTATGATCTCAAGCAGCTGAGTAAAAGTCACCTTTCAGTCTATGCATACAGACAAAATCTTGTGCGATGATTTTATCACAAGTGTGGATTGCTAGCACTGGACACCTTGTACTTTCGGTTTTTTTCTTTTGTGATTTTAAATTGGCAGCCATTTATTTATTTTCATTATTTACAGATAGCCACATGGGGCAAGTGTTGCTAAATAGTGAACCTCATCACTGTCTAAGTAGGAACCACTTTCATAAGGAAAGCAGATACACACGCTTCTCGACATAAGTAGTATCATTAATGATGCTTAAGAGGTGAAATATTCCCATTCCAAATTTTGCCCAAAAAAGGATAGAAAAATTACACTGGATGTCAAAGGATAACTTTACGATTGATGCAATGGAGCTTATTAATGGAGCTTACTGTAACTCGGTCATGTTACAGTTAAATATGAAATATTTAAGAAGCAGGTTTAAAAGTATTCATTAATTTGACAAGATGATTTAACACATAAGATGTGTTAATATCTGTATTAGTAATTAGATTTTATATTAAATTGTAAGTGCGTTATTTTAAATTGTAGGATTTTCAATTTATCTATTACAGGAATTCATTGGCATATGTACTGGTTTGAAAACGAGTGCATTTGGCTCATTTTGTAGACTATTAAAAGACATGTAGTTTATTAATCCCTCAACATATTAAATAGTGGAGGATTTTGTGATGTATCAATGAAGGGTGATTGCACAAATGTCCTCTGAGACCAATTTATAATTCATTCTTTATTCCTTAATTTAGTTGCAGTATAATATAATATTCAGAAGGATATATGACTCAACAATGTGAAAAATGAACATAATTCATTGTAATGCTGGAGATATTCAAACTCATTTTCATCTTCTCTTAAACTTGGGTAGAAAGAACACGGGGTTTTTAATTAATGTATTTTTAAATTGTATTTTAAACTAAACATCTAGAACTTAAATGGTTTGTGTTTTACGTTCATTCTTAGAGTACTATGTGTATTAAGCAGAAAATAGTAGGAATTTGAACAGAAGTACAGGTAGACAGATTAAAGGCCAAATGTTATCCTCCGTAGATTATATAATTTTGAAGAAAGGGAAAATTGAGATCATTTATCGTCATCTGAAAAAGGACAAGGTACAGTACATCAAAAAAGTATCTGGACTTACAGAATCCCACAAGCCTCTCTTCCCTGCCTCCCTTGCTCAATCCCTGCCTCAATCCAACCAAGGTTTTTTGGGTATTATCTACCGCTAGTGTTATGGTGTCTTGTTGTGTGATAGATTAAACATACTTAGTCGCATGACAATGAGCAAGCCATCACTTGACAGCTGATGGAAGCATTGTGATCATGCCGAAAGCTAAGAAAATCAACAATCGACTCTGGCAGATAGCATTTATTGAACTTTAAAATGAAGAAATTTCAGATAGAGACATTCTTAAAGCCAATTATATTTTTCTAAATTTTGTGTACAACCTGGTATACTAAGTCGACCTACAGTGATGTGATGCAGCATATTATGGTAGACGCTAATTTGGGACAAATTTTTGAAGTAATTAATTAAAGATTGAGCAAGGATTGTGGCTAATGTGAAATATTTGATTAATGTGTAATGTATGATTCTATCAACACATTAAAGCCATTCAAGTAGAATATATTGTAGCAGTACTGTACTGTACTGTACATTATGAAGTACAGTACAGTAATATACGCAAGGCGCTCTGGGATTCAGCTATCCAGAAGTAGTTTCCGAATAATGGTGAATTGTGCAATTCTTGTCCTGTTGGATAAGCATGGACTCTGTCGTCCGATGCCGTGACAAGGTCTTCAGACTAAAAAAAATAATTGTGCGATCCATTCAAAGTTACTGCAATTGCCAATCCCTAATTGTGATCTAAAAGTTGAATTTTTAGCCATCCTAAACCATTAAGTCCCTATATAAACCTTACCAAGGATTTTGTTCTGGGACCTTGACCAAGGCTCTGCCTGTCAGATTGCTGGACCCCCAGTCAGCAAATGTCTGGGGCCACCACTGATGCCAAATTGTGGATACAGTATGCAAGTAGAAATTAGTTTTTTTAATGAATATTTTTCAAAGGTAAGTGATAATATTGTAAAACTGTTTTCTTCGCTTATTTAGCAAATCATACAGTATATCATTAGAAACCATATTTAAATCTAATTTAATTTTGTATACTATTTGTATTTGGACAAATTAATAAATGAAATGGAAATTAGGGTTATTTTCAGTGTTGCTGTTATTTTTAATTATTCTTGTGGTCTGTATGTCTATTTTGCCATCCAATTTACTGTCCCCTTTGGCACTCCCAAGAGTATTGTTCTCCTGACTGTCTCCTGTCGGAACATTCAATCCCAATATGAACCTCAACACATTTTCCACATCATTAATGTTATCACAATTTTGTTTCTGCTTATTTTTCTTTCACTTGGTGGCAAAGTCAAATCTAGACACACACCCTTGGGCTTGTTTACATTTGTACTGATTTGATTGGAATAAAATGAAATGAACGAAATATAGTAGTACCTAGTATAATTAGGGTTTGATATAAGTTGTCTAGTTTTGACAAGTTATGCATTGAACCATAGACTGACCATATCAAGTTTTGCACCCTCAATGAATGAATGCCAAGAGGCATTGCCTTAAACAACCATTTATATGCCAACATTGTACCTAATATAGAAAATGATAATATTCTACTGTATAGTATGTCTGTAATATGCATACACTACACTGTATATTACCCTTTAATTTCTGTCAGGCAATTAAAGGATAGTAAAAATTATATAAACCATTATTTTTACCAGCCAATTTAAGGACTTTTGTAGTAAAATGTTTGTAAATTAGTGTTTTTTGGTGGAAGCAAATATTTTATTTGATTCTTTTATTAGCTATTCAATTTTGTTTTTGCTCAACCATTCATAGGCCAGATCTGCCCTTGTAACATGCTTATTAATATTCAAATTCATTGCATAATGCTGTGCAATGGTTGGAAATAATATCATGTTAGCTTGATTAAAATGGGTGTTGCAGGAGTTAGTCATCAAGGCACTATTATAAGCAAGGTTAGGATGAGCATGCCTGATTTACAGTATTATTGATTAATTCCATGATTTATAACAGTTACTAATATAGAACCTCAAATATAGGACATACATTAATGTGAATAAATGAATAATTTTTTTATAAAGTGTTTTACACAAGAAGTAGGACCATTTTATCATGGTTATTTATTATGCTAGAACAAAAAATATTGGAAATAAATATCTTTTTTTTTTTAAAGGTTTGTGTAATAAACAATATACAAATTTGAGTGAGTTGAATGGCATCGTCTTCACCACCATCTTCGTCATTGTCATCTTCATCATCGTCGCCATGGTTGATTATTTCATTTCATTCATTTCCATTTATTGTCATTTGCATCATAAAAATACACAGAAATTGATATTGCTCTGAGACACAATTACATAATACACAAAGCTAAACAACAAAAAATATGCCTACAGACTCGTATCCCTCTCATATGATACCGCTAACTAGTGTTAAGTGCCCGAATGGCTGCTGGATAGAGGCTGTTTCAAAAATTACAAACCAAATAAAACGGACAACCCTGGTTGTTTCATTGCTTAATTTTCCAAGTTTTTCAATTTATTGAAAGCTAAAGTATCTTAATAAAGAATGCAAATAATTTACTGTAAATAAAATTCATCTTATCTTCATATTTATATTTAAAAATGTAATAACATTTTTGGCGTTTATAAATCATCAATAATTGTAATGTTATGGACCAGTAGTAGCATAAAAATATTCATAAAAAAGTATGAATTATGAATGGAAATAGTTTATTAGTAACAGAATTGTAGAGTTTATTGAGTCATTTAATTTTATTTGCAATCAACTTAAATGAGGTATATCACATTATGTTCACAGTTTTATAGATATTCTTGCAAGGTAATTAATCAAAAATAATGTAATGCTCATGAGTCATATAATTCAGGGCCATAAATTTCTGCCAAGGTGAACTATGAAGCCCAAAGCAAAGTGGTTGCATTTCAATTACCGACCTTTAAAATATACTACCATTTAAAAAAATATAATTTCATAAGCCAAAGTCAGAAGAAACATTTTTTAATGGACAACTGAAGTAGTAAATATGCGCATGGACACTGTAGGATTTATGCGGTGCATTGGTTCGCTATTTCACCGTTTTCGTTCCTATGCATTATACGTTTATGTCTCCTTAATTTGCTTCACATGTTGTTCTTACGTGCTTGCGTGATGCTTTGCATGCGACAATACTCAATAAAAATTGTGTGGTTCATCTCCATGGTTACTGTGTACTGGCAGAGTAATATTCACCATTAATGATCATGTGGTAGCAAGCACTTGCCGGTCATTTTTGTTCTTTGAAGTTGAGCCGGGTTAACATTATATTTTAATTGGAAAGCATTATGTTATGGAATTCCAGACACGGTCAATGAGAAATGGAAAAATAGTGGGTAAATGAAAAAGCCTTTGGTCATAACAGCATAAAGTTTGATGCAACATGAGTATTTCTTGCAAATATATTTTATGTTCCTTTCTTAATGTTTTTATAAGTGCCACTGAAATGTGTAAAAGTAGATTAAACAAATGATAAATTTGATAACTGAAAGTGTTTGACATTATATATATTCTTATATATTCATGGCTATTTGATTTTATATAGTCAGTTTATTATTTCTGCCTAGCAATCTTGTTGCTAAGTAACCTACTTCAAACTATGCCCCTGGGCAGATTTTGTCACATTTACGCGTCACCAATTTGTGAATACTGTCTTGTTCCATAACTATTTCATATTGCATAGTCGATGCATACTTAAATCATTCAGAGAAACTGTCAGAAATCTACTGTAGCTGAACTAACACACGACAAATCAAGCTAAATGTCCATTTTGTTCAGTCTTTATGAGACCAACTGTTCCTAATATGAAGTAAATAATTGAATCTTTAGTGTGCACGTTTATCACTTCAGTGCTGCCTGAAGTCCATAGGCCAGTAAAGAGCTTCGCAATTGCAAACAGCCATGCATAAACGTTAAAAAGTACTGTATAAGCTTGTAGCATAGACAAGTAAACTGCTTTGAAAATGACGTTTATTTTTTAGTGCCTTGAAATTTGGATTATGATCTCCGCATTTGTACTTGGCAGATGGCGTGAACAAGCTACGCGGTCTTATCGGTTAATTAGTTTCTGTTGCTCAGCTACAGTAGCAACCCAAATCAACCGCACGTATCGAAGATTTGATTACTTAAGGCAAAATATATGAAACATACTTATATTTTTTTTCATGCAATAAGCAGATTTACATGGATCTGTTTGTATACTCTGGTGTGTACTGGAGCTCAGAGCAAGGTACAGCAGACTAATCGGCATTTAAGCAAATCAGTGCATTATATTTAATAGACAACATCCATTTTTTGCTGGTCCATAATATTTATGCAGTGGCAAACTGTGTTTAAAATGAAGTGATTTAGTATGTACTATGGTAGTTCAACTTCTACAGTGTATGAATCAAACCAATGTACGACGACATAAAACAACATTTTTTGTTGGTCTATGTAAATGAGCAGTGGCCATAAAAATGGGTTGGATGGCCAAAACAAATTTTTGATTTAACACTGAGGACTGCATATGTCAAACGTAGACATTTAATGTTGAATTTTTTATGTTTGCAGTGTGCTTATAAAAACCTTCATGCACTGCGCTCTTTTAAAACTGAAGATAAGAGCGAACCGCACAGACTGGTTTATAACTTAGTTTCGTGGACACCAACAATATGGCCTTTGGGCCGCACATCACCCACCTTTTATGTAGTTTCCTACCAAGGTGACTGGTTTCTGAATGCATCTCAACATGCATTTCCAAAGCTAAGTTAACTATTTTTGGATACAATAAATTGTAATTCCATTTACAAGACAACTCTATAAAATTAAGCATTAGCTAGCATGTAATGTGGAAGCAGTTCAGGCAATGGTTTTGATGCAGCCTTTACAGTAGGTCAGGGTTCAATCCCCATACTGTGCATATCTTTAAGGCATGGCACTTATCCACATTGTCAGTGTGCTAATATATTTCTTACAGCAAATGTGCTCTGCCAGCTACTCAATAAGTGTTCCATGGGCATTGTTCATAACTAGGGTAATAATATGGGTGACTCAAGGGTGGGGAGGGGGCGTAGACGGCCTGGAATTGAACAAATTTGGGTTAAAAGGAAAATTATAAATTTTCAGCCTGAGAGCACCGTTTCCGCATTTTAGAGAATAAAAAATGTTTTTTCTTTGTTTCTTTGATTTTTTTTCTGTTACACATTACAATTTAATGCATACTGGTAATTAAATTTGATTTATGCTTGCTCCAAACCACTAAATGTACTACTGTTTTGCTGGAGGCATTTGATCAAGGTAATTTTTCTGGTTGGAGGCACAAAAATATGGTGGGGGCCTGAGGTTGTCTGGACCTACGATATGTCAAATTGACTTTCTGGGCCCTCTATTTCGGGATCCTGATTTGCCACTCCATAATATGAGGCGCTCTGAGGATTATGTAGAGCGCTATTCCAACATAATATATTATTATTCTTTGAGTTTATTGTAATAACACTGTGTCATTATGCATTAATAGTATGGAGTCATAATTTATGTACAGTGTTTCAGATTACAATTGATGTGTATTGCTGAATAATAATTAAACTAATTAGCGAAAGCATTAGGTAAATTATTTATAATGATTCATTAATTGGTAATTATCAGGATAGGCAGTATAGTAGATGAAGGCTAGTTCAGACTTGCCCTACATTTGATTCTTGCATGTCAAAACTAATCAATCCCATTTTATTACATCTCGTTAACTTGATTAGTACCTTATACATCAATATTTGCAATAATAAACCCAACTAAAATGCCAACTGTTCTTAAGTATTTTATTTATCACCGATAAACGTCAGGTATGTCTTCATATGATTGAATGCCAAGCATGCAAACCACCTCACAAGTTATTTCAATCTCATTAGAAGACATACACTTTGTGCAGTTCAGTACTCGACAGGCCTCTGGGCTGAAATAATGTTTTCATATTTTTAAATGCAGCAAAGCTTGTTTCATTAGGGTCTAAATTTCGTTCAGATTGTTTATACTTGGTCTGTTTAAAATATGTTGTTTTTATGCGTGGGAGTTGACAAAAGGGACCAGAGAATGTGGCAACGATTGCTGTAGGGAATTCCTACTGATTTTGTAAGATTCACTTTACAATGCATATAGTATTAGTTTCATTCTACATTTACATAGGGACTTGGCAAAATTGTAGTGTATCGTTCCTCTATTAAGAAATAATTGATGCAGTCCCATAGTGCCCAACTCCACAGGCCTTGTCGTACCACCTGATTTCATGCATGACTGGATTTTATTGCTGGCTATTTTTACCTAGAAACCAGTTGGTATATTTTGACAAAGTAGAATGCCTTGGAGCATATTTCAAATGAGATTGAACACATACTTGTCATTTTAGACTTTAATATTTTGAATTTTAAAGAGACAATTCAATTTTGAATTGATATTTATGAACCGGTAGATGAGTCTAGGTAGAATGACTAAGTTATTAGATGATTCCACGTCACCGAGAGTTCATGTTTCGCTTAATGTGAGAGATTTACAAAAACTGAAAGTAGCACATCCTTGAGCGCTGTTGATAAACTAGCAAGTTTATCTGAAGTGATAAGAAACATGAGAATGCCGCACAGGAACTCTGGTTTCGGAAGTAGTGTAAATTCTATAAATAATACGCTTATAGGCGTTGTAATACAGTATGTCATGGATACATTAAATTTGCTTGTACAAGACAGTATTTGGCAAATATGTGTTTGAATATTTTGTAATATTTCAGCTGTGCAAATTGTGCAGTATTTCTGTACTAAATAGAGTGTAGAACTGGACTACTGTATGTAAAAGAACCAAAAGCCTTTAACTATTCTTTATTCTGTTTAATATGACAATAAAGTTTTATTTTTTTAAATATCTAACACTAACAGCAAGTGATTCTGTTACAGAATGGATTGCTGCTTTATGAAGTGTTTAAAACTCTTTATTAGGCTTGCAGGGGCGGATCCAGAGATGTCCAAAAGTGGGGGGGGGGGCCGAAATTTGGCTGATCGAGACTACAATGTCCTACGGGGAAATTGTTTCTAGACGCCCAAAAAATTTGGCTGATCGAGACTACAATGCCCTACGGGGAAATTGTTTCTAGACGCCCAAAAATAAAATTTGAAGCGTTCTGGGCTATCATTTTTTTCTTTTTTTTACCTCCCAAAAATCCGCCCCTGGCTTGGGTGGAGTCATAAAAAAAAAAGATGCTATGACAGGGTTCGAACCTGCTTTAGGACCCTGGGATTAGAAGGCAAGCATCTTCCATTGAGTTACTCAACTATACTCCATTATATTTTCATATCTCTCCTAATATTTTTGGATTACATGGGTGTTTTTGTATCCATCTGTTGCTATTACAGGCTCATAAAATTAATAGCTGTACATATTCAAGCATATTGATTAGGTAAATTAAAAATGTAGGATTTAATTATGAAAGTTCATTTTCATATGCAAATATATTGTAAATGTTACAAGATGTAGGTCACTTTTGTCATGGTTCATATAAAACCAGATTTAATTACAATTAAAGTGAGAAGCATGAATTATTTAAATGCATTCTGTTTCTCTAGAGAGAAAACACCTTGAAGAAACACACTGTATTGCTCATTACTCCTGCAAATTATCTGTCGCACATCCGTTACATTCAATAAAGAGCCTGCCTATGATTATTTCTCTAGCTCGGTATAGCCTAGCTTGGTATAGCCTAATTTCCTTAAAATTGCTACAGTGTTTTCAGTGCAATTGCTGTATTACGTAGCACTCCCTAACACAATTGGGAAGGCTCCCAATTCGGCCTTCCTGATTTGACCGACCAATTTAGCATCACCGAAAGCTGTCAGTGATAGGGTGTAGCGATTTTATGGAAACCCAGCTTATCAGGGGCTGCAGACCTGCAACTATTGCACTAGCTCAGCTCACTATCAGAGGGCCTGCAACCTTTGCACTTAATACTTACTGTCACCTATGCATCCATTGCTACTTGCTTATTATTATGAGGCAAGCCGTAGCTAGCTATTGGGACAGTTGGTATAGTCCCACACAGTGTTTCTATTGGGTCCACAAAGAATGGGTGTACATTTTGAAGATGGGTCCATATTTCTCATATTTTGTGTAAAATGGGTCAACTTTTAAGAAAATGGTTCCAGATTTCTCATATTTTGTGTAAAAGGGTCAATTTAAAAAAAATTTTGGCATAAAATTGGACAACTTTTAAGAAAATGGGTCCACATTATTTGAATTTACGCATTAAGTGGGTCCACCCTGATATTGTCCCACATACCTGTACTTGTAGTTTGAAAATCTTGGCTACGGCCTTTGACACCTCGGGCAAATCCTGGCGGTGCCACTCCTGAAGCATGCAACCATTATTGCTCAGTATTGGCAGGACTGTAACCATTGCACTTAACTAAATGTTGGTAGGGTTGCAGTTCTTGCACTTACTCAGTATCAGAAGGCCTGCAGTCTTTGCACTTGCTCAGTACCGTATTAGCAGCTCTGCAACCATTGCACATGCTCAGTATTAGCAGACATGCAGCCATTACATTTTCTCAGTGTTAGCAGGCCTGCAACCATTGCACATGCTCAGGATCAGCAACCCTGCATCCACTGTACTTACCCAGTATCAATAACCATTACTACCTGTGAATTACATTGATATTTTTTTGTTCATTAAGGTCATTATAACATTACATAATCATTGTAATCAATGTTGATAGTCTTTTTCACTGGCTTTTTCAAGGTTCTCTAATAATGTTTTTGAATGTTCATGAATCAGCGTTTTGAAATTATTAACAGTACGTAATTTTATTTTTTCCACAATGTTATCGTCACAATAAAATATAATATGGAAATAGCAGTGAATTAAATCAAAGCTAAGTGTGATGTAAATATTATAATTAAGAAAAATATGGTGGCAATTTATCAACTAAAAAAAAATTTTTTTTTTTTAGACAAGACTTACTGGTGATGTGTCGTCAACTGAATATGGAAGAATGTGCCAACGAAGTCATTCACCAGCTTGGCGGTGATAGCATGGGTCGTATAACCTTCCAAGATTTCGCTCGGTGTCGTCGGAAAGTCCGATATGAGATCAACGCAGCTGTGAAACAACACGAGGAGGAGCTGAATAATGAAAGTCTAGAAGCTAAGCTGTGTGGTGTTGATTCAGCTATTTCTGAAAGCTTACCTAGTCTACAACAAAACATGAACTCTTGGCCAAGAAGTATTGATACAAACACCAGCCTTGGTAGGTTTTAAAACATGCAAGATTATCTAATGCCATTAAGTGGACACATGTCACTGACTTGGAATTATTAATTTTTTTTCACATTCCAAGTCTGATAGGGCAGACAAAAGCATAAAACACTATCTCCATTTGGGTGTATTTGTCCAACATGAATAGGAATAAAAGACTAAAATAACAAAAAATTAAATTCAAAAAAGCACACAAGTAAGACAAGAGAGCAGAAAGATTCACAATCAATCAAAAAAAAAGAACAGGATTTGAATAGGGCAGAGAAACATGAAGGGAATAAATAAAGAAAAATCAGTATAAGAACAACAGAAAGTTTTACAATACAAAAAACACAGATTATGGAGAAAAACTTCAGGAATTCTTGAATCAATATTTTTAATAATGTGATATAATATGTTTCATTATTATGCTAATGTCAGTTTTCTGATGGAAGTGAAACCTCGAAAATGCTCGTTTTTATATATTTATACTTTATTTGAAAAAAGAAACACTTAAAGATCAGTGGCACTCACAACCATTGTGCTGTGTTTAAAAGGGTAAAAAGCTAGTAAAATCACATTTGGTATGGTAGTAGTAGATAATAGGACATTTTTGAATGGATAGTAAACAGACTTGATATTAAATACATTTAAATATAACTTTTCATTAGAAAAATATTATGTCTTAACCTTGGACTTGATCCTGTCCAATGATTTCTGGGTTAGAGTGTTCTAATACATTTGGAATGGTTATTCCATCAAATCAGCTTCAATCAATCATCTGTGTTCTACTTTTCTCCAAGAAATCATTTCAAATATGAAAGTACACATTCTTTCCATTTAAGAAATATATGCGAGAAGATTTGCACAGACATTTTGTGGTTAAAGTGCAAGGCTTTGTATCCTAGGGACATAGGTTCAAATCCTGCAGTGGAATTTTCTGGAGTGTCAATCAACCTTAAAAGCTGGCCAATCAGAAAGTGTTATTCAACAAATGAGGACAGTAATACACGCATGTTGCACGAACATTTAATTTATAATTGGCTGTCTCAATGAGAACTTAGCAACTTTATCTGAGGGGTGGAAAATTTATGTTACAAGTTACAGGGCTAGGTACCAGTAGGCCTGAGCCTTGTCATGGGAGCAAAAATTTGTCACAAATTGTGAATTGGATTTACTGTAATAATACTTTACAGAAGCCAAAATTATCTGTGCTCACTGTGAACTATTCATTTGAATAAAAACATGACTACAATGGCCAAATGAGTGTTATTATTCTCTTCATAAATATCGCGAATCCATGCGAATATCATCCCCAATGAACTAAAATATGAGATTTACTGTACAGTGTGCCTGAACAGGTATGCACAGCACAAATGTAATATATTTCGGCTGAAAATGATTGATATTTCTTGCTGTAAATATAGTCTTATGTCAGTTTATTGGTTTAAATGTTTTCTTTCTTAGTTGATGTAATATATTATTTTATTTGTGAGAAATATTGAATACAATTTTAAGTGGTTTTGTAGTTAAAGACAATCAATTGTAATGACATCATCACTGCAAATTGGGTTCGTAAAATTGAGAGTTCGTAAATAAATGGGAGGTTCGTAATTTGGAGATGTTACTGTACTCTACCATTAATGATTTTATAGCCAGATGAATTCGAAAGGACATCAATATTTCCATGGAAGGTCAAAGGATGACCATGTCTAGTTGTAGATTTTATTACCCTATTTCTGGCCGTTACACTGGACATTCAGTATTGTGTCTAAAATTGAATATAATTTTACTGGTGTCTTTTATTTCATTGACATTTTATTGTATTTTTGCCTGTGTAAAGTTGAATAAATAAATAAATAATAATAAATAATAAATAAACAAATAGGAATATTGATCACTATTTTGCTATTAGTGTTTAAAAAAAAATGTAGGTTTGTGCAATATTTGATAATATATTTGTATTCCATTGCAATAATCTAGTATGAAACAAAAAAATCAAGTTAGAGATATACAAATATTGTCATCCAAAATTCTATTTATAGCTTTTTACGTAAAATTTCTACATATATTTATTTGACCTCTTTTATTGATGTTTTTATTATGTTAATGTACCATTTTGAAAAGCAATAAACTGCCTGCAGAATTAATAAATAAATGTGAGCTAATTCACAAACGTTCAAGTAAAAATCACATCTTTAAAAATATATAAGAGGAAATATTGAACATATAATTTTCAACATTATACTTTGAAAGCATAGCTCATGATTTAAAACAGGTAGCTCAGAACACTCCGTAGTTAATTCCAAATGTACTTAATCATGTTAGCTTACGGTATTCTACTGCTAGCTTTTTAAAATATCTTGCTTTGGACAGTTTCTGATTGAATTTATAATTGCGTCTACTTTCTACTGGCTTTGCTGCATGTACATTACTCTATCTAGTTACATTAACTACCTTTTGTAAAACATGGATTATGCTATAAATAGGTTCTTTGCTGGAGGTACTGTATGTAGACTTCATAATAAATCTTGGGTTTCTGTTTTTGTCAGGATATTGAATCTGAACTACTTGTTCCAGGCCTCCGAGGAGGTAACACCCTGCTGGACCCCTCAGGATTTAGCACCTTACAAGGGCCTCTATAGAAATAATATTATAGTTAATAAATTTTTCTGTAATGCTTAAATACACAATTTAATGAGATGCCCAAGGTGCTCGACATAAAAGCAAAACAGTAGAGGGTATAAAATATGTACTTGAAAATGTACTGCGAACTGTGCATTGCCTTGGGGGCTTACTACTGTACTATACAGTGCCTCAGAGGGGGTAGGTACCTTGTAATGCCTGGCTGAATGTCATTTTGATTGACATAATCGTGCTAGGTCATCAACACATTGTATGTAGACAGTGAGGTAGTCCCTAAGGCCCGTCAGTTTATGATCAATATCATGCTAAATGCTTTCAGCCAAAAGGTAGAAGGGCTAATAATCTGACTTACAGATGTGATTTACTGTACTTTACTGTACCTAAATTTTCAAAAAGTATTCATTTTTTGTTTTTAAGGCATATTCAGTACTTTTGTACTTTTTCAAAATGATTTAATACATAAAAACAATAATGTCATACCATTGTGATGGTATGACATTATTGTTTTTATATCATACTATCTGTGATGAAAGAAAAATTGGTATTTAATAAGTTTTAAGTAAATAAGTAAATGGTGTTTAATTCTTAAAAAATTAGAGATATTCAATGATTTTATTATATTTTCGGGGTATCAGTAGACATCGTACAGTACTGTAGCTCAAGTTATCTACTAAATATAACTATTTTTTTTTACAATTAAAAATTAACTAAAGCTATAGAAATTTAGAAAGAAAACACATAAGATTTGACATAATGTGCTCCACTATAGTGGAGTTGAATAATGTAGTGGTTAAGATGCTTGCCTTCTAATCCCAGGGTCCTGGGTTCAATTCCTGTCACAACAGGAATATTTCTCACAACTGAAAACAACTCCACTCTCTAGGCCTTAATAAGAGACTTGGTTTATAAAGCATTGTTCACCCTGTAAAGTGATGAGTATATTGCTTTTGGAGGTGAAGGAAATAAAAAAAAAAAATTAGAATTGGAATTAATTACAGAATAGCAATTAAATTAGTAAATGATAGAAATAATGCTATCAATGTTCCAGAGTTGGCTCTAAGCTTGAGCAGCCAACATTTTGACTTCTCTTGCATTTATAATCTTCTTACCAAAATATCATATGACATTTATGAGGACTTTTTATGTCCATAAAATATTTCTATTAAAGATTTACAACCTGTAATAAAATCGGTGAAAAAAAAAACACCCATTGAACTTTAATTTAAAATGTATTGCTTGTTATACAGTAGTCAGAGCAAAAACCTTATTTTTCACCTATTTGGAAATTATACCTTAAAAATACTATTTACTGCCAGCTACTTTAAGAGTGTATGCAATGGAATATAATATAATAAATTAAAATAACAATTCATTATTGATATTTAGTCTTTGCGAATACTCACAAAGAAGTTGATGTTATTTGCTTTGTAATTACAAGTGATTACAGTGACATTGAAGGAATATTTAAGAAAATATCTCTTACTATATTAGTTTAGTTTAGTGTAGATTTATTCAGTTCATTTAGATTTAAAATACAAGATATAAAAAAATGACAAAAGTATCTAACAACAAAACAAATGACAATGTTCCAGGTCCTCAACCAATACCTTGAATAAGTTGGTTTTACAAGAAACTATAGCACAACATTGAATAAAACTAATTTTAGCGATCTTCTACGTCGTTGACCATTTAACTGTCTTTTTATGAATGGTCAGTATGCTTCTGTATACTAACCAATGGGCAAGTGTGTTTGCAAACAAAATAACTTATACTTTTTAAGTGACCATGTTGATAAAATGGTTGGAACTTTGAACTGGACTTGGCTCTAAATAATAATTAAAGAATACTCATTGCAGATGCCATTTTGTCCTTCATTGTTGGAGTGGTGGTGCCAGTGGTAGTGCGGGGGGATTTGTCAGAGAGAGCTCTCCCTCTGACCTACCATTGGGAGAAGAACAATTTGTCAGGGAGAACAAATATTCCAAGTATTTTTTACAGAATGCGACACTCTGAAATCGGTTAAATAAGGTTTTCAAATTCCTATTAAAATTTGTTGAGTTTCTGGGGGCTTACACCCCATTTAATGGGGGTTCAGTCCACTTTATGCAATTGTTGGGGAAATCAGCCATCCCATCGGGGACATTATTTCCCTGTTAATGAATTTGGGCCCCTGTTAGGAAAATCCACTGCAGCTTTGGTTGATTTAGATTAAGAAGGTTATAAGATTTATTTTTATTTTATTTTTTTATATCTATTTAGTGCTGTTCCAGGTAGAATTTTCTTTGTTGAATAACGTTCAATAAGAATAATTAATAAATAAATGGATGTTAACATAGTAAACTAATAATAAAAATATTATCGATATTGTAAAAATCAATGTTTCCCTTAGTTCTTTTTGCTCATCATTACTGTAAATGAAATAATTTATTGATTTTTAATTATTTATTTCAATATACAGCAAGTTATATATCTTTTTGGAAGTATTACTCAGTTTAGTCTTTTTCAAATGAATTTAAGTGGAGTACAGTGTTAATTAATATTTAAAATCATGAATAGTAAACAAATATAATTCCTTGCAGATTTATTATATTAGGTATCACATAATGTGCTATTTGTTAAAATATTAGTCTGTGTAAAGTGTATAATCTTATTCATTGTTAATCTTTATTGTGGATGATGCTATTCATAATGAGTAAATCATATTATATTACTTGGCAAACGTCAACCAAATTTAACCCTTAACCTCAGAATGAAAATTTAAAATGAAGTCATCATTTTTCATGAATCATTGGTTGAGTGGAATATACCCTTTAAGGGAATAATGAATACGGTAGATCCTACCTTTAAAGGGTCATTTTTATAATTAATAACAAGTGATTAAAATATTTACCTTAATAAGGTTGATTGGTAAACTATGAGTTAAATTTTTCAGTGGATTAGAACAATATTGCTACAAATTAATGTAAAGCATAACATAGTTGATATTGGACAAAACTTAAAATTAAAAAAATATCTATATATTATAGCTTGTATTTAGCAATGATATTATTGCTGATATAAAAGATGCTGAGGTGTGGGGTTGCCTTTCCTTGTATATTATATCTGAGAACACAAATTGAAATAATAATAATAATAATAATGATAGTTCGATCTTGTTTGAGCACATTTTGCATCTAGCTCTTTGTTGAGAAAATTCTAAACATAATATTTTCTTGAAAATGAGAATTAAGCATTGCCTGAAAGAAAAGTCTGTTTTACTTAAGATTTCATACCAGGTGTATGGCCAATTCAAATCCCTTGGAAAACAGTTTAAAAATTAGTTAAATAATCTAATTACAGAAATTATTCATGAACTTTTATTTTCACAGGTACTGGCTACTCTTCTACAGCAAGGGAGTCTTGGGATCATGACTCTGGAGCACGGGATCTGAGCCCGGAACCAGGAGCATACATGCAGAAGATGGTTGATGGAACTCGGAAGTGTTCCAAGTACTTAGACATGGCAAATAGAGTAAGTTTTACTTTTAACAGATAAATTAACAAACTTGTTAAAAAATCAATTTCTTTTGTATGATTTTCATTTTTTATTAAATCATTTTCACATAAATATAAAATGAAAATATATTTAGTATCAAGAAGCCACCAGATTCAAATTCAGGCTACCTTTCAACAACTGACCATTTTCTGCAGCTACTGCAATGTCCATTGCACTTTTTCAAGCTAGGTCGCATGTTTTTCAGTATTGTGTGATATTGTAATTTGTAAATCATAAAATTGTATTTATTTGGTTAGAGGGAGATACTAATACTTTATTACACTATTATATATTGAAAACATATTGTCAATACATTGCGGTGATTTATAAACCGAGAAGCAGTTGAAATTATGTGTGTTATGGAAGGTGCTAATGCTATAGAAATACAACTAATGAACTCTGAATGGTGTTTGTTCAAATATTGCTGGTACATTGCTTTGATTTATAAGTTGAGAAATAGTTCCTTGAAGTGATGTGTTTTATGGAAGATGCTATAGACATACAACAACCTTAACGTAATTCAGATTGAAAAGTGATTTACCTGAAAAACATTTTGTGATGAAATCTGAATGATATTTGATCAGAGTTTGCTGGAACATTCAACTCATTCCCAGAATTCATTAATTCTTCTCTTCGTAATGCCTCCCATGAGATGCAGATCTCAAGTATTAATACTCACAACGACAATGTGCTATAATCATTCATCTAGTGATGACATAATATAATAAGGCAAGTTGAAGATGGCATAATATAGCAACTTGAAGCTGCCTTACCACGTACAACTAGTTTACAGCAGGTAGGCTGCTTGAAAAAAGTTCATCCTGAGACATCACCATCATCATCCTCCATTAAATCATAAACTTCAACATCATCATCATTGTCATCCTCATTAACATCATTATCATCATCATCATCATCATCATCATCATTATCATCATCATCAACCATCGCCAGTCACCATCATCACAATAACATCATCATCTTCATCGTCATTTTCATCATCATTATTAGTCGTCATCATCGTGACCAGTCACCATCAACACAATCGCCATCATCATTCATCATCATCATTCATCATTCATCATTATCATCATCATCATTATCATCATCATCATCATCATCATCTTCATCATCATTTGCCAACATCATCTTTGTCAAGATCAATCATAATCATTATCATCTACTATATCATCACAGGTCACCATCAACTTAATATTATAATTACAGTATCATCATCTTTATCATTAGTCATTAATTATCATAGTCATAATGGTAGTTGCTCAATATCATAATAAAACGGATTGTAATTTCTGCATTTCAAATTGCATTACTTGTAAATCTGATGAAGATGGCATCTTAGTGTCATTGAACCACTGACCGACATTTTCTGCACAAAAGTGTCTTCTAGAGGGTAATTCCATCAGTAGGGCCCGTTCGTTCCCAAGTTGAACTTATCTTACATGTGTGTTTCTATTCCTGTGGGAGTTCATTTGATCCAACACTTGATTATGGTTATTGATTATAGCCATTAACTTTTAGGAAAATATATTTATTACTGTAATTCCCAGATGCAACTGCTGAATTTAGCAATTTTCTTTGAGATTAAAATGACATAATGCTAATGTTACATGATCTCCAAATAAATATACCGTAAGTGATTTAACTTGATTTATGAAATGTATGTTTTTGATTAATCTTCATTAATTTTAATATAAATACTGTAATATTGAGAGGCAAATACATTCATTCATTCTGATTTCTATAGTGAGCCCTCTGTAGTCTGATCTGAGGTTATAACTTCAGTAGTATAGTGCCCTCTATAGGTTGATTCACCTGATTATTGCTCCTGTCTTTTAGAGACCTTTGAAAGTCAATAAATTTATACAAAAGTAAATGATTTTTTTCCCATAATACAATTATGCAATGATTGAATAATTTACAAAATGTCCTTTGCTGAAATTTAATCTTTAATATGGCTAGAACATAACTTTCGGTCTAAGTACATTACCTATATAAAAAATTATCTTGATTGAGAAAACAATAAGATTAAAATACGTCATCTAACATTACAAGAGTAAATTGCATGATGGTATTGTGTTAAGATTATAAAATTGAGCCACGTTGAAAATAATACATGTGGTCACACTCATGAGATCCATTACTGAAATCAGTCAAGCGAAACGAGACAGAATTGCTAGTTGACCACTGACCTACATTTTCTAGCCAACTGCTACTGGACAGAATGCAATGTAAATATTATTGTAAGTAATCCTGTTATGGATTTTAGTATTAATTTTCAATGTTGATTAATTTTGTCATCTAAAAGGACTATAAGATAAGCAATAATTGAATTAAATTAAAACTACCATTGTCCTGTTATATAATACTGTTAGCATTATGGCTGGTCGGTAATGTGTCAGTATCGAAAAATGTTGTTATAGATGAATCTACACACAATTCATTGGTCGTAATAAAGTTTTAGTTGAAAATGCTTACACAGCTGGTCATATGTTTTGGTCAGTTGAAGTATTAATACAGCATTGGTTTAATATTTGCTGTGGGTATTTTTCAGGTATGTTTAGGATAGTCACCAAAATTGACCATAATTTAGTGGGTAGGAATTGTAGTAGTTTTGATCTTAAAAAAACCCAATATATGTCATGTGTTCCCCATATCAAATTGAACTTCCTCACTTTGATTGCACTATGAAAAATGCTTAGTGACCATTGATTTTAAGAGTCTTCTTACAATGAAGCTGTCCAAATAGGTGTACATACAGAGATGTTAGATTTATTTCTGTTTATTTCTGCCTTTCCCAATCTATTTGGCTTAAAAATTGTATTTTGTTGTTAAACTTTCCTTTTTAATTCCTATGCATACAATGCAATAGGGACTCTTGCAATCACATTTTGCGTGTGGGTGTGCGTGTGTGTGTGGACATTTAGGGTGAAATTGCGCATGTGTCAGAAAAAAGTTTTCCGACATTTTGTTTTTACCTCGCGACGTGAAGTTCCTCAGTGGTTGAGTTTTAGCTCGCGTTATTTTTGTCACCGCCGATTGGCAACATGAATTCTTCAGTGTGGTTCAGTTTGAGCTTACTATTTCGCCATAGGCAAAATCCACTCAGTTTCTTTCTGAAACCTGACATAACACAAAGCCTAGGCTTGTTTTTATCCAGCGACGCGATTCTTGCAATCACATTTTGCGTGTGTGTATGTGTGTGTGTGGACATTTAGAGTGAAATTGCGCATGCGTCAGAAAAAGTTTTTACCTCGTGACGTGAAGTTCTTCAGTGATGTTCAGTCACCTTCCTCCGAGTTTTTGCTTTTGATTAGCGCCCCAAGTTGCTTGATAAGATTAAAAATAAGCGACTTTGATATCTCTAGAGGGCGCCACACATCATAAGGTCAATCAGGACAACTTTTCACCCGCAAGATGAGACAACAGGCTAGGCTGCTGCATGCTGCTGGAGGCGTGTATAATAGCACCTCTTGCCAGGGGCGGCGGGGAAATAGCAAAGCATTTATTTAGGCCTATACCTGATGTGTAAGAATACCTGTAGTATTCGTTTTCCCAATATTCAAATGCAAAGAATTAACTTTTCAAGGTAAACCACCACAACACAAAATCCACCCAACATCATATTGCCTGAAAATAAAACATGCATCATGCATTGGAACGTTGACGCCCGCAGGGCTCTGGTCTTTACTCTCCTTTATTATTGTTGATTTACCTCATTATTTTATTTGAAGTTATTTTACAGTACTGAACATTTTGTGCATTATATTCAAGATCATGTTATTTATTTACTTATTTAAACTTCCAAAACCACGGCTCACTAAAAACATTCCAAATGTATTGAACCAAATATAATTAGGAGTAAAATATTGGAAATATGATAATAATGAGAATTTCTAACAATTTATGATGAGAAATTAATACAATATTGATGATATCTAATTATAGATATGAAGTAATGATCTGATATTTTCAACAAGCATCTCATAGTTCAGCATCTGCTGTGGTAATTAGCAAGGGCACAGGTCTCTACGGTTTGTTAATCAACTAACTAGTTTCTGAAGGTTTGGCTGTGGTTCCCTATGGAAGGGATCTAAATGCAAGAAATTGATTTCCCTCTTTTAATTAGTCATTGAAAGCACACTACTTATACCACAATTCACCTTCTCTCAATGAACGACACATGATTTGATAAATGGAAACGAATTTGGTAGTTAATAGTATTCTGCGTTTATTGAGTCACAACATTTGATTTATAGCTAACTGAGGTTATAACCAAAATTTTCACAACCTCGTTTTTTTGATGAATACCGTACAAATGGTGAGTTGCATGACTTCTAGCTTTTGGTCATTATAATTACATGATTTAGAATAATAAATGTAGCAGGTGCTTTTCTGTGAAGGTTATATTAATATTCCACCAAATCAAAGAGATGACTTGTTCTAGATGGCATACAGTTGGTACATCCAGTTTCATAGTTTTTAATTTTCAAAAATCCATAATTCATAATTCTTCAATTTTCCATCAGTGTCTTTAAATGTTTATTTGCACAATGTGTCTAAACATTTTTTCCATAGCCTGTTTTTAATGAATATTGATTGGAAACGGTCTTTGTCATCTGTTACATGAAAGGAAGATTTTAGATTTGATATAAATTTTTTGTCCAAGAGAAAACCTTTGTCTGCAATATAATCCATTTTACAATAGCATAAATGAATTTGTAATAACATTTATATATTGTACAATCTTTGTGTCATGGCCAGGTACAAATGGTATTATACATGGTTTATTGTTAATGGTAAACATATTTGTTTATTTTGTTCTCATATTTACACTTTTTAAGATGCTAAAGCAATGATTTTTTAACCACATTGAAAATGTTTGAAAACAAAAAATAACTTGATGCAATTAAATACATTATATTACATGGAAACATTAATAAAATAAAAGCAATGCAAATTTTATTAGAAGGAATTTTGAGGAAATGGTACCTTTAAAGCCTGTTTTTACTGGAAAGAGAAAATCTATTAAAAATCGCTTTTTCAAAAAATTGCTTTTTTTCGCGAAGTAGAAATAGGACCAGTTCGAAAAAAGTGAAAAACCAGTTAAAAACACGCAATGGATATTGGCTGTGCAATTTTTCGTAGCAACACAAAAAGCGATTATCAGGTGAAATGTGACCTCCGGGTTGAACCACGATCGTATCACACGCAAACTTTTAAAATGATTAGTCCTCTTCATGTCCTAGGCCTACAAACTAAATCGTCAACAACATGGGGAGTGACGAAATTACTTGTTTTGTAATTATGTTGTTGGGGATATATTGGGCCTAGGCCTCGCTGCTGTTCTTCTGGGCCTACCGTTTTCCTCTTTCGTTGTGCCAATGAGCATAGCTGAAAGCATTCGTCTTCTCGCTGTACACCGTGTCCTCCTTGTCATGACCGAAATTCATGTGAAACAAGACAATATACTTGAAGTGTATTGTCTTGTTGGGAAAAAAGAAACTATACAGTTTGGAAAACGTGTTGTATAAACAAAATGCTGATGTAATTTTCGCCCTGAAAACTGTAAAAGCAAAAATGCAGTTGCAATTGATTATTTTGTGTTTATCAGTAGGAACACGCCCTTAGACAGCCGGAAAAGACATGCTTATATAGTAAAATTCAACATCATCTCTCACCTTTACTATATAGTCAAAATAAAGTACTAATAAATTTCTCATGAACTTTTATCTGAAACTTTAATAACATTCCGTTAAAACCTGGGTCATTTATGCAGTTAATTTCAACAATATTCAGGCATCTTTTTGACTTATGAAATTACATTGCAGTCAGGAAATGGGGGAACCAACCCCAAAAAATAATTTGGGGAATTTTCCCCCATGATCTGTGCCCATGTCTAGTTCTGAAGTGTAGGCATTGTGAGGTGCAATTGCAACCACTTGACAACCTACAAGGTAAAAAACCAATACAAAGTAATTTAATTTATTTCATTTTTTTTTGGCACTTAACATCAAAATGTTACGGTAATAAAATTTGATACCATTGATTAATGTTGGTGTCTCCATATTATAGCAAGTGATAAGTGAAACTATTTGACAGATAAGTTGATTTGGCAACAGCTGTATCATTTTGTATGTTTTGAATATTCAAATCATTTGAAATGATTATTGATAAGTTAACTGCTATATTTGTTATTGTCTGGAAATTAGAAAATAATTATTTTGAGAAAGATTTGCATAATTTATTTGCCAATCATTTAAAGTTAATATGAGGGATTTGACTCCAAATGAAATCTAGATTTATTTAAGTAATTATTTTGTTATAAATTTGTAATTCTGAAATTATTAAGAAATTAGCTAATAGGCAAATTTATGTTGCATTTAATAGATATTCCTCATCGTTCATCTGTACCCATATATTATACAGATGAGTTATGTTCCTAATCCAACATTCTGGATTTAATGGGAATTTCAATTATCTTCCCGGCCATACTGTCTCCGCAGGGAGGACTTCAGGAATGGATATAACAAAGATTAAATTAGTCTTGCCATTACTTTCAAATAATGGATATTATGAGGTAAAACATTAATATGAGTAAATTAATATTTTCATTGTGAGCATTATTATTATGTCCATAAAAATGATTAGATTAACCCCTGAATACATGAAGCTGTCAGAATCTTGATATTTGTTATTGTAAAATTTAATATTGTACTATAATTGGAAGGTCTTGGGTTTAAATTCTGATGGAGAAAATACATTTCATCACCACAATATAACATCACTGTGGCGATGTTAGTCTGTACATAACTTCAGTCAATACTTACTGTTATGGTAAGTCGTGTTATAATTAATAATGTGTGTTTTCTCTATTCATGTTGTCACTCTTCTGCTACAGGTAGACTGTTCAGAATACTAAAATACAAATGTACTGATTACCTCTAGCTGCAACAATGGAGTTCTCAAGGAGGGAGCTGTGTATTCTGGAGGCATTTATTCCATCAAGATAATAGCCATACTCAATCTGAGATTTTAGGTTGTTTGGCAGTCACTGAGAACCTCCCATGGTAGTGTTCTTGGGAGGAAAGCTTCAAGACTTGCTATACTGTAATAGTTGTCTGTGAGCCTCGTGTTAAATCCACGACACTTGTAAATGATGATCTCGATATTTATGTTGAAGTGTGGAGGCTTTCTGTGACTATGCTCAATTTTATTTGACTATAGTTAATACAAACAATTCTTTTTAATGTATACTTATTTTAAAGATCTTAAATTACGTTTGTGTAGCACATTCAATTTGGGTCTGTTTCATTATATCGAATAACAGATTCTATGGGTTGTACAGTAATATTGATATTGTTAGTAGAATTATGCAGTCTATAATTAGAAACCTATGTAGTTAGATGGTAATACGAGGAAGAAACACCAACTGATGTACAAGATGACTAGAAGCATAAATCAATTAAATGATGATGTGAGGAGGAGGCACATTGATGATAAGGTGAAAAAGTGGATGGTTTAGATGAGGATGCTAGATGAATAGTAAGATGAGGAAAGCCTGTAGATGATAAAGTAAGAGATGCAACTAGATGATGAGATAAGAAGAATGCCAAATGATCGGATAAGAAAAAACCTATTGATAAGAAAATCAAAACCTAGAGCTGAGTGGTTGGTTGAGAGGTATTGTTCTTCCTTCTTGTACTGAAGATCCTGGTTCAAACCCGACCAGCGTCAGGTGTTAATTTAAGTCTGATCACTTGACTCCTTAAATAACTCTCAAGTTGAGAGTTAAACGGGTTAAGGACAATGTTTCTATCCGTTTGTGTCTGTTATGTTGTAGTTAAGTTGGGTGGCGCTGCACTGTAGTTCCCGCTGGTCCTCAGGGACCCAGCCCAAATTTCCGATTTCCTATTAGAATGAGGACCAATAAAGCATTATTATTATTATTATTATTATTATTATTATTATTATTATTATTATTATTATTATCATAAAATGGAAAACAAAAATGATTAGGATGCTAAATATACATGAAAACAAAACGTTTTATCAAGCTGAAAGTTCGTAAAATGTGACGCATGCAATGATAATGAGATGGAATATAGATGAAAAGGCGGAAATACTTGAGAACAGTCTAGATGATTAAATGAGGAAACACCTAGATGAATAATGAGAATCCAACTAGATGAGGATGATGAAGAGAAGAAAAACGTAATAAAGCCAAAATTTGATAACACCTAGATGATACGATGAGGAAACGCCTAGGTGATTAACCTTTGGATGATTAGATGAGGAAAACGCCTAGATTAACAAGAAAGATGTTAGAAAAAAAACCTGTTCAGTCATTGCTATTGATTGTCTCCATTAGTCATAATGATCAAAAAGCAAGCACAATACAGTCTCTGTTAGTATTGTGTGTTGTATTTTGTATGAATTATTACATGTAAATTACCAGCCATCTAATATTGCTACAGGCAAGGGGAAAATAATTTGTTGTAATTGAAAACAACATTTTAAAAGAATAGTTCTACATGATGGCACATTTCTGGGAATGATTATTATAAATTTCATTATAAGCATACCACATTTTCATTATTGCAGATTTAATGTTTGCGGCAACAGATTATTACATTACACTAAGTAATCATAAAATATCTAGTAGTGTTAAAAGATATTACTACATTGTTTCTGATTGACTAGACCAGAGAAATAATTTTTCTTTATCAGCTTGACCAGTATGGTAATAGTTTTTTTTTCTAAGACTAGTGAACTTATAAGTTCTTCCTATTAAGATAATAAAGTCATGTCTTTTGGACAGTATGCTACAGCATCCCTGTTAATTATACTTTTTAGTTACTAAAGTAGGGACAGTTTGCGGTGATATGTTCAGTTTTCTGATGTGATGACCCTGTTTGGCAGCAATATATTTTGCAGCCACTGTACGGTGGTTAGATTTGTTACCGTATTTGTTAATTTTGTGAAGAAGGAAGTTGCAGTTGTCTCGTTATGGAAAAATCTTTTCTTTACCATTCAGCAAATGAATGTTGTCTTGCTTTTTATAGTGGTGTTTTCGATCTTCACTGTTTTTGTATCAACTCAAAGAAACAAATCCTTGTATATATGGTATGACGGTAATAAATGAATCTTGAATCTTGAGTCAGGAATTAAAACTTAACTTTTCAAAATATGTCAGTATATTTATTCAAAAACAATATTACTACATGAATTTATTTCATTGGCTCTTCTCTTGCTTGGTTTATTCTTTTTATTTATTATTAATCAGTTCTATGTATTGTATATTTTTGTAATGTTTAAACTGTACCACTTTGAAAATCTGTGCAATAGCACTGAAAGTGCCTAATAATAAGATAGAATAAATAAATAATAAATAAATTCAGATGTACTGTAGTAAGTGTGGAGTTCAAGTTGATTGTCAGTGTTTTTACAGATGTGACTGATGTTGTAAAGTTGTAATTGTTTGCTCAGCAAAATTAACGTGGGTGGCGCAAAGTTTTTTAGAGGGGGAGGGAGAGCGTAATAGATGTAACCTCATTGTTTTCCACAAACCATTGATAGAAGATGATTTGCAAATTCATCTGAACTACCTTCATGGCTAGACCACGGTATTATAATGTGTCTCGCTGTCTGTCTGAGAAATATTATGATTTAATAGAACGAATTATTCCTGTCATAATCAAAGTTATTCTAAATAGCAACACAAGGCTAGGCAATTATTACTTTATATGTATTTAAGGGGCACTTATTATGGGTTATTACCAAATTAAGGTCCAATAAAAAAAAATATTAGTTTATCACCCTTGTGCACATGTCTTTTATGGTATTGAAGAAAATTTTTTTTTTTTTTTAAATAATTAAAATAAAACAATTTTTTAATTTTATTTTTAAAATTTGTTTTAGTAAATAGTTAGTAGATATTATTTGTATTATCTCCATCATTTTTTACTTTGAATATCAATGCACCAGCAAACAACCCAAGGGGGACATTTGGCTTTAGCAAAATAAATATTAAAATAAAAAACCTTCCTCCCCCATCCCTTTTCCAGCCTAGATAGGGTGATAAACTAATAATGTTTTTATAAGGCCTAAACAAGAGCTAGTAAAATCAAACAATTTAAAACCTATTCAATAAGCTCATATCTGAAGAATATTCAATCTACTGTATAGGTTCTCAATGATTTTTATTGGGGCCAAATAAGTTAATAAGTGGATTGCCTGTAGATGGCTAAACATTAATGGCATTCTTCAGTTTTAGCATTCTTAACCTCTAGCAGACAGCTTTACCTCATGTCAGTTTTTGGCTTAGAATGGTGGAGAATTACCGTAGGCCTATTTAATACATGTTTGTCCATACTACCAAGATTTGCCCATGATATTCTATTTATTTATTTATTGATTTACCAAATTTCTATAGTGCCCTTTTGATGAGTACTCATGTTCAAAGGCGCTTTACAATTAGGATACAAATAGAATACAAAACTATAAATTTCGAATAAAATTACAATTATTATCGATCATTATTAAGTTAATTTAAATAATTAGATTGCAAAATTAATAATGAAAATATTATAAAAACCTTAAACTACATCTAAACTACAATAAGTTACCAGTCAAAATATAAACAATTGGGAATATCTCAAATTCATAGATTAATTACAATAATATCTATAAAATAATACAATAAAAATAATTTAGAAAAAATATGAGTCCAGTATACAGATTTATTAACCGACAAGATTGTATAAAAAAGTTACAAAAATCATAAATTTGTACAATATCTCAAATATAGGCATAGATTTCAATATTTCGGAAGTAAATGTTCTGTTTGATACCCAAATCAGGAGAAATCACATTCTTACACTTTTTTTTATAAGAACACCGAGGCTGAAATTGCTTAAAAGTGAAAAACAAAATAAGAACGAATTGAGGCTGAGGTAAAATGTCAAATGATATTTTCATTTTAAAAAAGTAGAAAAACCAAAAAATCTTATCTGTACCTTATGTGCAGAAGGTGGGACTATTTAATACCCTCTATCGGTCTAGTAGGTGTACCTACCATGTCGTTTGGGGTCATTTTTACCAGGGCCTTTTTTCTGGGGCATTTTTTTCAGGGGCAATTTTTTTGTGGGGCCCACTTTCACCTCCATTTCAGTACAGTGTATGCTGCTGTACAATAATAATTTTCTATGTTTGAAAAGTATGTAAATTAAGAACAAAATAAGAATATTTTGAGCCTGAAATCAGGCCAGAAAATAAGAACAGTGAGCCTGGGCAAAATTCTTAAAAAAAAAAAAAAAAAAAATGGGCAAAATTCTTTAAAAAAAAAAAAAAAAAAATGTTTTCTGGCTATTCTTAATCTTTATTGCCAACAACAAAACACAAAGACAGTCAACTCAGGGAGTAGGCAGGAACCAAAAAGTAAACTAAATCAAAGAACAAATATTAAGATTCCTTACTCCCAAAGTAACATAACAATAAATATATTTAAATAGAAAAACTGATAATGTGAATAGGGCTTTAAATATTTTATTTCATATCCAATCTGGACTAAACCATTCCTATTTCTGTTTAGATCAAGTTTTGATTCCAGGTGAATTCAAATTTGATTACACATGGATCAAGATTTTATTATATATCAAATTAGCTTGCATTCCATATGGGACGAACATTGATTCAATGCGAATAAAGACTTGATTCCTTTTGGGTCAAATATTGATCCTATATGGAACAAGATTTTATCCCATGTAGATTACCATTGATTTCCTATGGAATAAGCTTTCATTCCATATGGAACAATCTATGAAGAACATGCTTCAGTTAAGTCCTGTAGGGTACTAGTGTTAGAAATTGTATTGATTTAGAATAGAAGATGAACTATGAAGCAGAAATTGAAGGTACCCCGGAGATGTATTACAATCTAAATGAAATTACATGTACTAATGCGTCGAATACACTCAGGTAAACTTAGCACCTGCAAAGCTTGCAAGCAGTGATTCTAAGACCAGATGCCCTATAAACTAGTCTAAAGTTGTTGTCTGATGTAAGATATTGCCATTCTAGGCATCTGTGGGTTATTTTTATTCTATCTGATGAGTATTTAAAAAAAAATAAATAAATAAACATTTTTTTTTTCCACCCACCCCTATTTATCATTTTTAAAAAAAGAAGGGCAAACAAACAATTTATTTTATTTGGCCTAATACTACAGTAACTTTGATTTTGAAGTTTGGGGTTTTTTTTCTTTCCCTTCATATCTGACAGCACAAAATAAATTATGCTCTATAATCTTCCTGTAACTGTTTTACAAAAATCTTTTGTTGTGTTCTCATTTTCATTTCATTTCATTTCATTTATTTATTCGACCAAGAACACAAAAGAAAAGCAAGACAACGAGAAACAATACGATGGTCAGGGACAGCTAAAGCAAATTAATTACTGTAACTCAAAAGAGTCAGCTGCCCCTTAAATATATAGAAACATTTATATTGCACACAGTAAAACATATAAAAATATATAAATATAAAAATCCCAAGCCAAAAATCATTCAAAATTGCAAATTAGGAAATTCAAAAGGATTACAAAAAAGGCAATAAGATTAATTATTAAATATTGAATCATTATGGTTATGTACAAAATTAGGTAAAAATTAAAAAGACAATAGATTTAAATAGCATATATACAGTTTAAGTTACAAATTACAACAAATTGAGATGAATTAATAAAAAGTTACAAGATAAATTAAAAAGGCAAATTTACAATAAAGTAAGATTACAAAAGAAGATCAAAGCAGGCCAAAAGTTAAGAGAGAAAAAAATTAAAAAAAAAAAATAAAAAATAAAAATAAAAATATTTAAAAAAATATAAAAAATAAAAAAAAAACAAATAAATAAATAAATAAATAAATAAATAAGTAAATAAATAAATAAATAAATAAATAAATAAATAAATAAATAAATAAATAAATAAATAAATAAATAAATAAATAAATAAATAAATAAATAAATAAATAAATAAATAAATAAATAAATAAATAAATAAATAAATAAATAAATAAATAAATAAATAAATAAATAAATAAATAAATAAATAAATAAATAAATAAATAAATAAATAAATAAATAAATAAATAAATAAATAAATAAATAAATAAATAAATAAATAAATAAATAAATAAATAAATAAATAAATAAATAAATAAATAAATAAATAAATAAATAAATAAATAAATAAATAAATAAATAAATAAATAAATAAATAAATAAATAAATAAATAAATAAATAAATAAATAAATAAATAAATAAATAAATAAATAAATAAATAAATAAATAAATAAATAAATAAATAAATAAATAAATAAATAAATAAATAAATAAATAAATAAATAAATAAATAAATAAATAAATAAATAAATAAATAAATAAATAAATAAATAAATAAATAAATAAATAAATAAATAAATAAATAAATAAATAAATAAATAAATAAATAAATAAATAAATAAATAAATAAATAAATAAATAAATAAATAAATAAATAAATAAATAAATAAATAAATAAATAAATAAATAAATAAATAAATAAATAAATAAATAAATAAATAAATAAATAAATAAATAAATAAATAAATAAATAAATAAATAAATAAATAAATAAATAAATAAATAAATAAATAAATAAATAAATAAATAAATAAATAAATAAATAAATAAATAAATAAATAAATAAATAAATAAATAAATAAATAAATAAATAAATAAATAAATAAATAAATAAATAAATAAATAAATAAATAAATAAATAAATAAATAAATAAATAAATAAATAAATAAATAAATAAATAAATAAATAAATAAATAAATAAATAAATAAATAAATAAATAAATAAATAAATAAATAAATAAATAAATAAATAAATAAATAAATAAATAAATAAATAAATAAATAAATAAATAAATAAATAAATAAATAAATAAATAAATAAATAAATAAATAAATAAATAAATAAATAAATAAATAAATAAATAAATAAATAAATAAATAAATAAATAAATAAATAAATAAATAAATAAATAAATAAATAAATAAATAAATAAATAAATAAATAAATAAATAAATAAATAAATAAATAAATAAATAAATAAATAAATAAATAAATAAATAAATAAATAAATAAATAAATAAATAAATAAATAAATAAATAAATAAATAAATAAATAAATAAATAAATAAATAAATAAATAAATAAATAAATAAATAAATAAATAAATAAATAAATAAATAAATAAATAAATAAATAAATAAATAAATAAATAAATAAATAAATAAATAAATAAATAAATAAATAAATAAATAAATAAATAAATAAATAAATAAATAAATAAATAAATAAATAAATAAATAAATAAATAAATAAATAAATAAATAAATAAATAAATAAATAAATAAATAAATAAATAAATAAATAAATAAATAAATAAATAAATAAATAAATAAATAAATAAATAAATAAATAAATAAATAAATAAATAAATAAATAAATAAATAAATAAATAAATAAATAAATAAATAAATAAATAAATAAATAAATAAATAAATAAATAAATAAATAAATAAATAAATAAATAAATAAATAAATAAATAAATAAATAAATAAATAAATAAATAAATAAATAAATAAATAAATAAATAAATAAATAAATAAATAAATAAATAAATAAATAAATAAATAAATAAATAAATAAATAAATAAATAAATAAATAAATAAATAAATAAATAAATAAATAAATAAATAAATAAATAAATAAATAAATAAATAAATAAATAAATAAATAAATAAATAAATAAATAAATAAATAAATAAATAAATAAATAAATAAATAAATAAATAAATAAATAAATAAATAAATAAATAAATAAATAAATAAATAAATAAATAAATAAATAAATAAATAAATAAATAAATAAATAAATAAATAAATAAATAAATAAATAAATAAATAAATAAATAAATAAATAAATAAATAAATAAATAAATAAATAAATAAATAAATAAATAAATAAATAAATAAATAAATAAATAAATAAATAAATATCAAAGGCGCTTTACAATTAGGATACAAATAGAATACAAAACTATAAATTTAGAATAAAATTACAATTATTATCGATTAGTATTAAGTTAATTTAAATAATTAGATTGCAAAATTAATAATGAAAATATAAAAACCTTAAACTACATCTAAACTACAATAAGTTACCAGTCAAAATATAAACAATTGGGAATATCTCAAATTCATAGATTAATTACAATAATATCTATAAAATGATACAATAAAAATAATTTAGAAAAAATATGGGTCCAGTATACAGATTTATTAACCGACAAGATTGTATAAAAAAGTTACAAAAATCATAAATTTGTACAATATCTCAAATATAGACATAGATTTCAATATTTCGGAAGTAAATGTTCTGTTTGATACCCAAATCAGGAGAAATCACATTCTTACACTTTTTTTTATAAGAACACCGAGGCTGAAATTGCTTAAAAATGAAAAACAAAATAAGAACGAATTGAGGCTGAGGTACAATGTCAAATGATATTTTCATTTTAAAAAAGTAGAAAAACCAAAAAATCATATCTGTACCTTATGTGCAGAAGGTGGGACTATGTAATACCCTCTATAATACGGTCTAGTAGGTGTACCTACCATGTCGTTTGGGGTCATTTTTACCAGGGCCTTTTTTCAGGGGCAATTTTTTTGCGGGGCCCACTTTCACCTCCATTTCAGTACAGTGTATACTGCTGTACAATAATAATTTTCTATGTTTGAAAATTATGTAAATTAAGAACAAAATAAGAACATTTTGAGCCTGAAATCAGGCCAGAAAATAAGAACAGTGAGCCTGGGCAAAATTCTTTAAAAAAAAAAAAAAAAAAGTGTTTTCTGGCTATTCTTAATCTTTATTGCCAACAACAAAACACAAAGACAGTCAACTCAGGGAGTAGGCAGGAACCAAAAAGTAAACTAAATCAAAGAACAAATGTTAAGATTCCTTACTCCCAAAGTAACATAACAATAAATATATTTAAATAGAAAAACTGATAATGTGAATAGGGCTTTAAATATTTTATTTCATATCCAATCTGGACTAAACCATTCCTATTTCTGTTTAGATCAAGTTTTGATTCCACGTGAATGCAAATTAGCTTGCATTCCATATGGGACGAACATTGATTCAATGCGAATAAAGACTTGATTCCTTTTGGGTCATATTTTGATTCTATATGGAACAAGATTTTATCCCATGTAGATTAACATTGATTTCCTATGGAATAAGCTTTCATTCCATATGGAACAATCTATGAAGAACATGCTTCAGTTAAGTCCTGTAGGGTACTAGTGTTAGAAATTGTATTGATTTAGAATAGAGGATGAACTATGAAGCAGAAATTGAAGGTACCCCTGAGATGTATTACAATCTAAATGAAATTACATGTACTAATGCGTCGAATACACTCAGGTAAACTTAGCACCTGCAAAGCTTGAAAGCAGTGATTCGAAGGCCAAAAAAAAAAAAAAAAAAAAAAAAATTGTTTGTTTGCCCTCCTCCACCCACCCCTAGCTCACAGAAAATAATAGGGGCAGAAAAACAAAAAACTTTAAAAAAGGGGTTTTTTTAGCTTTTTTTTCACACATAAAAAAATGTGAGTGAATTTATCTCTTTTTTGCCAGATGCCCTATAAATTAGTCTAAAGTTGTTGTCTGATATAAGATATTGCCATTCTAGGCCTCTGTGGGTTATTTTTATTCCATCTGATGAGTATTTAAAAATAAATAAATAAATAAACATTTTTTTTTTCCACCCGCCCCTATTTATCATTTTAAAAAAAAGAAGGGCAAACAAACAATTTATTTTATTTGGCCTAATACTAAAGTAACTTAAATTTTGAAGTTTGGGTTTTTTTTTTTCTTTCCCTTCATATCTGACAGCACAAAATAAATTATGCTCTATAATCTAAATCCTGTAACTGTTTTACAAAAACCTTTTGTTGTGTTCTCAATTTCCAGTTAAATGAAGGGCAGTTCATTGGCATACATATCAGTTTTCCCCCTCAAAATATTCAATACCTGAATTAAGGCCTCCCTCAAATAAACACCCTTTTAAACCACCCTGAATAATAAACATCCTTTAGTAATTTTCTTGAATAAATAAGAGTACCCTAGTATTTGGCTAATTTCCAACACCTGTATTATTCCAGAGACTATATAAGCCTATAGAAAATTCATGTATGTACTATATTAATGCAACATTAATTAAAGTACTTTTCTGCGGACAATATGTAATATTATTTATACATCATCAACTAAAGAAATTTACATTTTTTCAAATTTATAATAAAACTTAACATGAAATAGACATTATTATATTAACTCAATGATAATAAAAGATGTGAGACCTTATCTATTATATTAATACAATGATAAAAGGAATCCATACACTTTTGTTTGGTTTTTCCCTAAGCAATATTGGCATAAACTTGAAACTCTGGAGGACGGATGATGTTACCACCACTCTAGGGCAATCAGAGAATTGCCTGTCAGCTGGGAAATTGGTAGTAAAATGCATTTTGAATTATCACACCTCTTATAATTTATAATCAATTCGGTTGATTCGGCCTAGACTAGTTTTCCACGGTAAACACCTCCGGTCAACCTAGATAACAGTGGCAGGCAAATTGATTATCTCCTATCGGAGTTTACGGATATCTAATGCTGTGAAGCTTGGATCCCTGGAAGAAAAAAGTTTGTTCTTGATGTCACAGTCGAATAAGTCTCAACAAAGATGCTCTCATAACAAAATATTATTTTAGTGTCACTGTTAATTGAACAAAGGCTGATTTGAGTGACTTTTTTTAGATTGACTTGGGGCTAGGCGTAGGGTTTACTCATGTTTGAATTATTTACCCTGGAGGATCTGTTTTGTGAGCTTGTTTAAAGACAGTATTTATTCAGAGGAAGTGATCATTATAATCCGTGCTATTAGGAGGAGCGTTTGTGAGCAATTGTACATTGGGACTTAAGTCTTAAGAACTTTCAAAAGGTTGTGAATGGAGATAATGGGACTTGGTGTTTAAGTACAGGTCCTGAGAAGCATCGCTTGCATAGTCGCAGCAGGTTATGAGAATCAATGTAAATACTACAGTACTTGTATTCTCTCTATGGTCTGATCAACTTCACGGACACAGGAGCTATTCTTATACTTAGTAACCATACACTTAAGCACTGTTGCTATGGGATTTCAAATGCAATTGATTTGAAAGCGAGATCTGTCATTGAATTTCTAGTAGTCAAGAGGTTTGTTTTTGAGAATTTAACTCGGATGTGTCATCATTGAGAATGGATCTATGATTTGAAAATGTTGAAATCACGCAAGAAAAAAGTAAGTAAATACAGTGAAATATGTATTAGAATAGATATTGTGGCTTAAAATTATTGTAGTGTTTAAGCTAAGATTATTTATATAACTTTACACAGTCTACCTTAGCATGCAACTTGTTAGATGAAGAAGTTGCATTGTATATCAAAGATATCAGGTTATTCTGAGCCTTTGATTTAGACTGCATTACTATTATATAGACCTGATAATAATACCGTATGTCAAAACTTTAGGCCCAATAGAAAAATGTTAGTTTATCATCCTATCTAGGCTGGAAAAGTGATGAGGGAGGGAGGCTTTTTATTTTTATTTTTTTTATTTTCCTAAACCAAATGTCACCCTTGGGTTGTTCGCTGGTGCATTGATATTCCAAGTAAAATACAGGATTGAGATAATACAAACTATCTATTTACTAAAAAAAAATGAAAACAAAACAAAATTTTTTTTAATACCATAAAATAAATGCCGGCAGGTGTGATAAACTAATCATTTTTCTAAAATTGGGCCTTGGTGTACCAATTGAAACCAATGTACTAGCAACTGTACAGTTCCACCCCCACCTCTCCCCCCCCCCCATATCTTCATTTACTAAGTCTGTAAAACTTTTTGGAAACATTTTTTTCATTTCGTGCTATTCTATTATGCTGTGTTTACTGGCTTCATACAGCAAAACAGTAACACAAAACAGTAACTTCATAAATGGGAGTTAAGTAGACTACCGATTTCAGAAATGCTTTTGCTACTCTTGAGAGTTATGAAACCCCTTGATAATTTTCAACTTTTTCTTATTTTAATTGGGAAATTATTTTATTTTAAATTGATGTTATTAAATGTGCAACTGATTCAGGTTAATTAATAAGCATGATAAATTACTTCCTCTATTTATTACTCTCTAATTTAAACCATTTTTGTCCTTGGAAATGGATCTTGGAAAAAACAGGTTTTCACGGCTTATTGCTCAGGAACAGAGTGGTGACAGTTTGTATTGTAATCGAAAACAGACCATCTTATTCTTAGAAGAACAGTACAAGAGGTGTTAATCAATACAGATTCTGTAATTATCATCAGTCACCATTTCTAAATAGGGTAGTAGAAGTTGGAGACTAAGTTACTGTACTCAATATGTCCAGCATTCGGAGTCTAACACCGGAACACAATAGATTCTCTTATCTGTTTATGAATACGCTTGCTTATCATTATTACAAATTATAGATGAAGCAAAGACAAGCAATTTATTGAGCATTTCACTATGAATGGGATTTAACTTAACATACAAAGTACATTTGTTGGATGACCCCACTTGTATAGTTCAGATGTTAATCTTTTTTTTAATAATACAATATAACCTGGTTAGGTGAGACTTTATTATAGCTTGTTTTTAGCAAACCCATCACACATCAATAATGATTGAATATAAATTGTTTTTTTTTTACCAATCATTTTTTTCCGCCCTCTTCTAACGATCTTTAAAAATATTAGACTCCGAAACAACAGTTTTGTTCACCACCTCCACATGGGGATTTCAATCCCTCACTCAATGCGGCATTTCGCTTGTATCCTGAAGTGATGCACTTTATCTTCATTGCTTCTCTCCACCCTGTATATATGGTACTTGTTTGGGTTGCTCCTATGCTGATTACAAAAGCAACACTAAGCATGTACTCCCAATGACCTTCATATGGGAACTATTAAAAAAAAATTTGTTTTTTTAATTTTATTTATTAATTTTTTTCATTTATTTTATTAAATAGTTAGTAGATATTGTTTGCATTATCTAAATCATGTTTTACTTTGAATATCAAGGTACCGCCAGCAAAAAACCCAAGGGTGATGTTTGGCTTTAGCAAAATAAAAAATAATAAAAAGCCTCCCTCCCTCATCACTTTTCCTGCCCAGATAGGGTGATAAACTAATAATATTTTTTATAAGGCATAATGTTTACCCATCACCTAATATTCATCCTTGTTCCCATATTATAATGATGTCAGGGATTTTTATACATGCTATATTATCTTATAAGCAATTTAAGGATTTTCATATTAAAGATTATTTAAGTCAGTGAAAACTAAATTGATTCAATCTCTCTCTCAAGAATATAATGAAAATAATAATAATGATAGTAATAATAATAGTAATAATATTTTATTTCAAAAGTTATAAATGTCCATTAATTTGAGTGATTTACTCAATTAGTTTAGTGGTTACTTAGCAATTTCAGTGGTCTATATTGGATACAAATTCATGTGATGCAATTTCAGTGGTCTATATTGGATACAAATTCATGTGATGCGTTTCCTTGGATCACCCCATGACTGTAGCTCACGATTGAGCGAGCACAATTTTTATTGCAAGTAGATACAGGTGATGATTCCTCCTAGCTGCATTAATACTGACAACAAAATGGTGGCCATTTTGTTCATCTTGAACCTTAACTTGTTGTGTAATTCATTATTCTCAAAAATATTAACAGTAAATGTAGGAGAATAACCCATAACTTGCGGCAACATGCTGAATTGCGTATGGGTGTGGTCCGTGACCACCTAGCAGCCTTAAAGAGGCGCTAGCAGTAGCTGCATATTCACATCATTCCACAACAATTGACGCATTACTGTACGTATCAAAGAGTAGTATGTCGTCAAGGAAACCATGGGGCAGTGTGTATATAGTAGCTCATTGTTGAAAAAAAAAAATACATTGATTTTTTTTTGTAATCTAATTTAATGGTTCCCAGTATTGAGTTGCTAGACAAATTTGGAGTACTGCAGTAAAACGAATAAAATGACAACCAATAATGTTTGCATGAATAATGACTACAGTAACTCGCTTCCCTGGGAAGCTTGGTGTAAACATACTGTACAGCAATATGTTACTGCTGGTATTGCATCAATACTGCTTTGTGACCATGATTATCGTCAGGGCAGTGACCTCAAATACATATTTTCTATGATATAATCTGGTATGATGTGGATTTACATTCATGCTATCTTTTTTTTTTTGTTGATTAGGAAATGTCAACCTACAACAGTCAGCTACTCTGTTCATTAGGAAAAATTGCAAGCTTTATCTTTAATGCTATTTTTATATGGCTCTAATTAATTAGGCGATGTAATAAATTGTCAGGTTTTTACATAGAATCTACAGTATTGTTGCTATTACTCTGTTGCTATCATCATGATTTTTCTTCCAATGTTTCTGTTTCTCTGTTGCTATAGCTGAAGAACCTGTTTCTTTGCTCTGTGCTATAGCTTACTAAAAGTATTTTATCCACATACAGAATCACACATGACATGAATATTGATATTAAACAAATCTCTGGCTTACGTTGTACCAGGCAGTTGTATGATGTTGATTAATGAGCTTAATTCAACAAGGTACAATCCAACTTCAACAAAGGTTCAATAGATCCCAACAAGGTACAATAGAACCCCTGGGGTTAAACAGGGTGCACCATAACTCCTAGGGGTTAAACAAGATGCAATATAACCCCTGGGAGACAAACAAGGTGACATTAAACCCCTGCCAAATAAACCCAATATAATAGAACCCAGTGGGAAACCCTTCATACCTGCACAGCATTGCAGACTATATTGTTATATTGCATTGTATAATATGGAATTGTTTGTTCACCTACGTTACACTGGACTAGTAAAGAAAAATATCCATTTGATTTGTTTACTTTGGAGGTTTATGTTTAAATAGCTGAAAGTGTCTTATTTTGATTTCCAACCCCCATTTGGCTAAAGGAAGTAAAATTGTATTCATTTTGTATGATTCCCTACAGAAAGATTTAGGATTTGATTTTTGATATATTTTGATCTTTATTTACCTGAAATGATACTCTCTTCTAGACAAAATATTAAATCAAAATTTAACAGATGTTCTTTTCGTCTTTTCCTTTTCAATTTTGTTTAAAAATTAGTAAGGTGGTTTTTGACAGCAGTTTTATATTATGTACATATTGTTTTTCTTTAACTCATTAGTTTTGTTTTTAGTTCTATTTCTTTTTCATTTTGTTTTGCTTTTCTTTTATTCTTTTTACTTGTGATCCATACTGTGATACCAGTGCTGCATCATTGAATGTGTAGTCACACAAAAGACAGAAATAGATAAATAAATAAGTAAATACTTGTCCTTTAACAACAACTTATGGAAGAGGTTTTCTATCTTGATGGTTAAGGTGCTTGCCTTCTTAATCTAGGGTCCTGGGTTTAAGTCCAACCAAACATTTTTCCTGCATTTGCAAAAAATCATGTGTGTCTGTGTTGTGAAAAGAATTACCACTTATTGTATAAGATGGTGATTAATTGGCAATGTGCATAAATGAATATAATACAAATTATTGTATAATATTTTCCCTACACTTTATGGTGAATCTTTAACATGGACTATTAAAGTATAATCTTAATGGTCAATATCTTTTATTGAAACCTTATTTTTTGAAACTCTCTTTACATCCAGTTAACATTTTTTATTAAACAAATTGTTATTACGGTTATTCATAGTTATTATGTAATTTTTTGGTTTAACCTTTGAGTAAAAGAAAAACGAATGCCTTTGAATTGAATGTGCCATCTTGATTAAAGTTTATTGTAAATATTTTCGTCAGTCTTATTAGAACTTATACTCTACTATAGAGAAACCCCAAATTACTTTTTTAGACTACATTACTGTACATATAAGGTCCCGTAAAAAAAAAAAAAAAATAGTTTATCACCCTATCCCAGCAAAAAAACTGATGAGAGAGGAAGGTTTTTTTTTGTTTTTTTTTTTCCAACCGTCCCATCGGCGTTCGCTGGTGCATTTGGTTGAGGACAAAACACATAAAAAGTCAAAGAACGGACTCAAATTTACAAAGAAAACATGTTTTTATTGTCCAGTAACACATTTTGCTAAAATCAGTACAGTTTCTAAATATGAAAAAGTGAGAATTCATAAATACTGTACATCTGGCAAGGTAAAGTATATAGAAAATAAATAAAATTATTGACCCTCTTTACATCTCCTGTCATTGCAAGTGCATAGCTTTGGTAAGTTTATTATTGCAATATGTATTTTGAAAGAATGATGGAAAATACATATATTGAACTTGAATGGATGTGTCTACCATCTTCGTGGGACCAAATTTTGCAACAACCTGTGAAAAAAATTACAAAAAAGTGAGAAAAAAAACCATTTTATATGTTTTGAAGAGCTATAGAACTGATGTAAAAACAAATGTATGTCATGACTGGATGACAAAAACAAACTTAGGCCCACCCTAAGTAGGGCTAGGCTCTAGGCCTAGATAGACCTGCTGGGTTAGGCCTAGGCCTAATCTAGGCCCCTCTAGGAAGCCAGGCTAGCCTAGGCCTACTTGCTTGATAATAGTTATAAATTATACCTCAACATTTACAAATCTTATTAGGCCTATACCAAACTGATTTTCTTAACGTGTAGGCCAGTGCGACCATTTCCAGGCCAGACTTGGTAGACGGGGCCTAGTTAGACCGCCCGCCGCACTGCCACCGACCCACTGCCACCGACCCATTCAAATACACTAGCCTAGACCTACTAGTTAGGCCTGCCTGACAAGGGTGATTCATGACAAGCACAGCTAGCAATACATACCGTCGTAAAATCTTCTCCTATGTTTCCTCCTTCTCTAATCTCCCCGATTTGAAAGCATCAAACAATTCATCATAACGGATATTTTTTGCGAACCAGCCCTTCAAAACATGTATTCCCCTCTTTATTTGCATTACAATTAGGCCTAGAAGCATGATGAAAAAGTTTTGTGGTCATTCATCTTACACACAAAAGATCGAGCCAGAGTAGAAAAGCTATCTTAGTGCGCATGCGCAACATGAGAAAGATCGCCTGTGAAGTAATCTTTAGCCTTTTCAAAAGTAAAAAATGACGAAAAACGATCGTTTAAAATGAAAAAAAAAATTTAAAAAAAAAAAAAAAATTGGGATTTCCCCAAAAGTGATGCGCGCGAGGGTGATAAACTAATAATTTTTTTATGGGGCCTAACAGTTACAAAGTATGTTGCCATTCGTATGATGAATGAACTCTGGAACAAGATATCCTAAGCAAGGAATGAATATATTCCGGTGCTGTCAACGATATAATTTATTATCTATATGCAACATGTATCTGTATTTGCAATCAAAGATTGTGATTAATTTTGTCCTAGAAGAATCCTCTCTTGATGATAATAAAAATTGAGGCATTTTACATAATTTTCTTTTCACATGGCCACATTTGCCATACGACTTATTTATGCAGTGGAGAATGTTTGCGGTCTTAGCATCCTTTGGAGAATTCTCTACATAATTTTTGCGATCAATTTCCAGAGTGTTACCACACGTAAAACAACGTTAAAATGAACATTGTTAAATCGTGTATATAAGAATTTCAGATGGAGACTCTTACTGCATGTGTGATTCAGCGAGCGAAGTGATTTTCCGAGCGATTGAGCATGATTGCATTTCAGTTCAATTCCAAATACTGTTGTTTAGTGCAGTGGCATCTGAATAGATAGTGCATTCATTCCAGTTCTAGTCATTTTTTGTGCCATGAAAATTGCCATTTTTGGAATTATTTTAACTCAATTACAGTTTTTGTATAAATAAGAGATTGGTTTCCATTTATTAACTGCAAATTGCCATTTTCTAAACCAGTAACCAGAAACTGTTAACATGGATATGGATGGTCACATCTCAGGGAATATACATTGTTTGTTACCGTTTTGTTTCGTTTTAGTTGTTAATACTTTCAGATTTTGATTTCTTTTAATATTTTACTACAAATCTGAATAATACAGAACATTCTAGTTTTTGTAATATGTTTATATCATATATTTTTAATTATTATGTATTATCTATGAACACACTTCTATAATGTAAAGATTGACAAGCTCCCTAGAGTTCTCGGAGGTTAATTTCATCAATTGTATCATTATATTATCCTTGCATTTGTTTTTTCTTTTGTATCATTGAATTTATTGATGAATTGATAAATAAATAATTTGATTGATTGATTTGATTGGAACAAAAATAGATCAGCAGAACTGGCTTTGCTAAATCAAATCCTCAATTGTTTGTTTTCCATTGGCCAAATTCAAAAAAATTAGTATGGCAAATTTTCCATCGAATGAACGAATGACAAAACTGCTGAAAATGTGTGGCGATGCAATAGAGCAAGAATGGGGGAAAAAATTGGTATGTGAACTAAATGATTCTTGTTTAAACCTGATCATCAAATACAGTCATGCTATCAGTTACTATACTAAAGGCTGAAACAGTTACACTATTTTTGAAATATAGTTTTTCAAATAATTTTCTTGCCCTGCTTACACGTTAATAGTAATTGCCTTCCATATTATTTATTGCTCAATTTATTTTCCTTTTAATGATGAAATTAACAGGTTCTGTTTACTTCTGCTATAAACAATGTCATTTGTTTACTCTCTTGGCAGCCAAATTGCATGCTGGGATTATGAATTTAATGAAGGTGGATGAGTTCATCTAAACACAATATTATTTGGTATATAAATATCATTAATTATGCTGGTAATTATCTATGAGGTAAATTATAATGGCTTTAGTACTGTATTTTCTAATGGCCAGCAAGGGATTTGGACCTGACAAAATTGCTCTCTAGTTCTTAATATCATATATTCAATATATATATTATATGTATTCTTTATCAATAATAATAATAATAAGAATAAATAAAAAGAATACTTTATTGGTCCTAATTGAAATAGGAAATCAACAATTTTGGCTGGGCCCCTGAAGACTGTAGGCACCACCCAACTCAACGTCAACGTAACGGACACAAACGGATACAAACATTGTCTTTAACCCGCCTAACTCTCAATATGATTGTTATTTGAGGAGCCAAGCTATCAGACTCCAATTATAACCTGACTCTGGCCAGGTTTGAACTGGGGTCTTCAGCACAAGAATGATTTTGTCATTTGATGTACTAGTAGTTCAGAATTTTTAATTTGTTTGTTTTTATTTCACTTTGAATGCACCAAATGATGAGTGCCACCGATCTAAAGGTGTATGTTAATAAATATTATCAAGAAGCAGGAACAATACCTCCCAACCAACTGTATTAAAGAAAGTAAAGTATACAGTCAGGGAATTATATACATTGACTTTTGATACAATTGTAAACATAAAAAGTAGCAGTAAAGTTACTGATAAAATATTCCAGATATTTAAAGTTGTTCCATTAGTGGTTAACCCTTGATTTCCATTGCATAGCTGCATATCAGGGTAGTATTTTATAATATTACAATAATAAAGAATATTAATCTATTTAATAATTGCTTTGTGTCTTTGTGTTGCCAGAGGTAAACAAATTTCCAGTTATTATATTGGACAATAAATGTTATAGGCAATATTTTAATAAATAAAACATTGTTTTAGCAAATGTTACTACTTTTCAACCAATCAAGAATATATTACTTAGGATGTTTACATTTTAACATGCATGAGGGTTGAATGCTTTTGAAATTGAAATGCGAGTGCCACTAATAGATGACTAAGAACAAGTTTGTACGGTCACAGAACTTTCATTTGGGATTGACATCTGATGACTCCCATTATTGTTAACAAGGTATTGTAATAAAATACTCATTATCCCAACTAATTAGTTTATCTATATCATTATAAGACAATTGCCAATATTTGTAAAATAATGTGTGTATAAGTTAAATTTATAGATGAAAACTTCAAGGTAATATGAGATTTCCTATATTGTAGAATTTTAGAACATTTTGATACAAAATTACTACAGTTTTCTTAATAATCACATAATATTAATATAATATAATATATATTATTATTATTATTATATTATGTTATATAATACTTAATATTAAATTTATATTAAACTGTCTTAAATATTTTTTACCATAATTATATTGTTGTTTCATGTTTACTTACTTTATTTTATTACGTTTACACATATTATTTTATTTGTTGGTAATAATATATAAGTTCTGCTATAAATACATTATGCTTCTTAAGATTGTGAAATCAGAACAAAGCATAAATTAGATCTATTTACCTGATTTATGCAATCCCCATGTAGATTTAACTAAAGCCCATAATCTCTTAATTAGGTCAAATCCAAATTAACTAAGATTTGTTTATTAAGTAGATCGATTGGATAAGAATTAAGAATATGAATTTATCAATTACTATAAACTGTGGTTAGGTTTTACGTATCAACTTATGAGTTGTTCAATATGTAGGTTATTGATCTAGATTCTGATAATTTTATTTGAATATATCATATCTTTTTTAGGCGTAGGCCTAGTATAATTTAGCTACATTAGAAACTCACCATCACTGATCCACACTCTTTCCTCCCTTTACTGTTGTGCATTGCTAGCTCTTTATTTGAGTATAAAGACCATCCAGCTTTGTGTAATGTTGTAATGCAATTAGTAATAAGTATATTTTTGTAGTTTTGGTATATAATATTTTTGTAATTTAATTGTATAATGTTGCCTATTTTATATTGCATTTTATCATCTTTTTATGTAAAACGCATTAAACAGAAATCTGAAAATATACTATATAAATAAATATTATTTTGAAATTATAATACTTATAATATCTTGTACAATTCTACTTATGGATTAATAGATATTTAACATTATAATGACAGATATAGTTTTCAATATTTAAATTTTATATAAGCATTGCAAATGGCAAGAGCAATTATTTCCCAGCATGCAATGAGTGTCTAGAGATGATTATGTGTCAGATTTTAGAAGCAGCAAATATTTGGAAAATAAAAAATGAATATACTGTATTGTACTACTAGACTATATTCTAGAAGTATTTGTGCGACATTTTGTTCATGTTCGGAGAAGGTACCACAAAAGGAATTCCATAGAAAATATTTGCACCAAAACAAATGGGAAAATATTAGGTATTAAATATTATATACGGTAAAGGTCAAAATTACAACATGCAAACATTTTTACATTTACAGACAAGCAGAAATGCGCCATATATATAAATCTATCAAAATATTTAATGGTACAGTATGTCACTTTGTGGCTCATTCACAATTATCGACATTTATATAAGTGTACTAACAGTACGCTAAGAGGGAGGTGGTGGACAAATGTGTACACTTTTACATATGCAAGAAAATGTTGATTCAAAATAACATGCAATATTTGAAATAATTGATTTTTATGACCAATTATAATGCAACCATGGATACAACTAGACATTTTTATACAAATATAGTACAGTACTTTAGTTGACGTCACAAAAAATGGAGAATGGTTTTGCAAAATCAATATTTTTTATGTACACTTTCAGGGGGGAGGGAGGGGATACCGAAAAAGAGTGCTGTTTGTATGTATACTTGAGAAAATGTTAATAATTGTGAACGACCCCTGAGGAACAATTTGTCAGTAACTATTGCTTTGGTTTTCATTCTTTCGTCATCCTATACGTCCATTGCTCTAATATTACTTATATATTTTGCTGTTTATATTTATTTAACCTTATATAGGAACAGTGGTATTATATATGCTTCCCAATGCAAATTATTTCATGTACTAACATATTATGCTAGTTTTAATCAAATACTGTTTATTAACCATAAAAAGAATAAAACCATAGCATTTTATTTCAATTTGGATACTACATAAATTGATTTTTTTTTTTTTCCAAAATATTTTTAAATCTGTCCAGGTACCATGTAGTTCAGTTTGTGCAAATATGCAAGTTTGGCCATATAAGAAAATGTTTGTGTTCCTTTTGACAAATATTATTTGTGAAAAAGATAAAAAAGGCTTTTAAACTATCTACTTATAGTACACGTTTTAATTTTTATTTTACCTATAATAAAATGTATTGTTCAAAATTTACTTTTTTTCTGAAATTTTTATTAATGTTGTCATTTGGATTTAAATGTTGAGAACAATCAAATAAATCAATCTCCCTAATTGCCCAACCAATTATAACATTATTTATTGATCTGTCTTAGAATTGTTTTTTGTTTGTCCTAATTTAGTATGTTAGGTTTAGTTTGTTGAGAGTCTATATTTTATATCAAAGAGTCCGTAACTTACCTGGATACCTGATACCCAGGTGAGTCAATCAGATTGTATGAATTAGAAATCACCTCCGTTGTTTTCCTTGGACAGGCTACTTGTTTAATTAAAACTTTTGTAATTAATAAACCATGAACAGCTCTCATTAGTTCAATCTAATTGGGTGGTATAATGACACGAGGATGATAAATGTGCATGTTTATTTCGCTGTCCTGTGATCTACTTACGTTGCTTGCTTAGTGTTTGCGAAGGCTATCTCAAGACTGGTTGTGAGTTAGCATTTCCAACTTGGAAAATAGCTTTGCATTTGTTGTATGAGGAGATAAAAAAAGTAAGTACGGTATACAATTTATAATAAACTGTTAGAAAAGTATCCATATTATTTTTTATTGGTATTTTATTTTAAGTGAAAATGATAACTCAAGTGTCAAAATCATCTCTCCTTATACAGAATGCAATGTTGTGATCTAAACAGTTTAGGAAAAAATATACGGTAGGTTTTTGTAGCGAGGGAGAATTTTGGTGGAAACAAATTATTTATATAGAAACCAAATTTGCAAAATAGAGAATGGCTTGTGAAGAACTTCTATAGATGAAGGTTTAACCACTTCAGCCCCACCATGGTTGGGGCTGAGGTAGGATATTTTATGGATGTGGAACCAATTACTGAAAATGGCACTCTCAGGCTTAAATTTTTAATTATATTTTTCATATTTTCTCCATTTGTTTTCTTCATTTTCAAAAAATCAGGGGTTTTTGGAAAGAGGGGCCTATGCTAACTGGGCCCCATTGAAACCACCTATGTACAGTAACATCCGATACTCAGAAGGAAAGATTTTTAAAAATATACATAATACAAAATATATAGATATCGACATAACATGTACAGAAACAGAGTTAAAATATTGATTTCCATTCATTGTGCATATTGAGTAGTGCAAACCTGGTCTCTATGATTGTGAGATATTTATGTAAATATACATTCATAAATACCATATGGTTTGTGTTAATGTGCATAATGATAATTTTCATCTTAATACAAGTTCCTCAATTAACCTTATTATCTATAGTGATTAGCTATGTAATATTTCATAAGTTTGTGGAAAGTGCATTAAGCTCCTAATTCAAATCATTATTGTGATTTTAAAAGAACACTCAATTAAAATACCATTTTGCGAAATAATATAATTTTGTTACAGATGCCTAATTGTACTAATTTACAAGTTACCAATTATAAGTACTAAATAAATAATGTGATTTGAAGTGTTTTAAATACTGAAAGTTGTCGGAGTGTTTTTTTTTTTAAACCAAATTTGTCAAGAGTGGCACAACTCACCATGTGACAAATTGCTGTTTTTGTAGCACGGTAGCACTGTGGCATATTGATGGTTTTGTGATTTTTGCTGTTTGTATTAGATTTGTAAATGGTAGTATTGTAGCATATTGGTGTTTGTGGCAAGTAGCGGCTGTGACATATTGCTGTTGTGACATTTTAACTGTTTTGTTGGATCCATATTGGTGGCAGGATGCTATGTTCATCTCTGCCCTCGGACTCATCATGGGGTTCTGTGATTATCTGATTAGTAATTGCTATGTAGCATGTGATAAAACATTGAACACCTTTAGCTGGATAGCTTACTAGGAACCCTGAAATTATGTAAACATGTTTATCATTGCCTTTAATATCACCATACAGCTTTCCAACCTTGTAATGAACTGTATGAGAGTGTTAGATTTATTAGGAATCTGTATTTTGATAGGTGTTCGAGTTAATTGATGCTGTACAAGATGATTGAAATGAAAGATTAATGTAAAAGTTGATTGTTAGTAAATTTGGCCGCCTTATTGAATATTATTACACTAATTATCCTGTATTGGTACAAGAAGTATACTGCAGTATTACTACTGTAAGTCTACATAATTGTTTTGTTGCATATATAGATACCGCTGACTACAAAAATGATAATTATTGTATGCTATCCTAATGGATGGTCAAAGATTGATTGTGATAAAAGGTGATGGTGAGTTTTCTTTTTTAGATTTGAGGGAAAGATATCGCTATTTTACTTTATAGATTAATAAATCAAGAAATTGTTTTAAAAATTCACTATAATGCCGTAATGTAATACAATGATGACGGTGAGGATTGATTTAGTGATCATACAGTATACTACGTGGAAGTGATGAAAAGCAATAATTAGCATATTCAGATTGCAGACCTTACTGAGCTTTTGGTGTTGATTAATGGGCAGATGTGAGGTGGCTTCTCCATCCATACATCATAATAATGCTTTGGTCTCTAAGGGTCCAGTGTAATTAATTTAAAGTCAATATTGATATTATGAGTAATGATACACTTTAATGATACCACCATACAGATATCAGGTTATCAACCTCAAGTAAATTTTTTTTAAAAAGACTGTCGTCCTACAGTAGTTATTTTGCAAGTAAAATCAATATGATGCAGTATTGCATCAGACTCTTCAGAGATTTATCGACTGTTTCAATTGTGTTTTTTTCCTTCAAATTCTACACTACCCAGATGTGTCTGTTTTTAGTTGTCAACAATGTCAATCTGTCAGTTTTGAGCCCTGTCCAGATTCATTGACAAAAACATGTGACATGCCTAAATATGGTCATGATGACATCACATCATGACCATATAAAGCTACATCATCACTATATATGGGTTTTGTCAAAGACAATTTGATAGTCTAGACAAGGCTTTAGAAAAGTATTTCATTCTTTTCTTGCTCTAACTCTCAATTAAAGTGGTTTTATTTCAGTGTTCAGCAAACTTTTAACTCGATGGCCTACTTGAATTTCTAGGCACCAATTCTTGGCCGAACTGCGCCAGTGACCAACATATCAAAACCTGGGTAGAAGTTTTGATCATGAAAATTACAACCATGTGATATGATATACAAAAATTTGATATTATTTTCTGTTCTGTTCCATAATTGAAAAAATTTCATATAAACTGAGTATTCGCTATATCAATAAAGCTGTTTTATAAAAATGAATCCTGGTGTTTTTTCCCATAGGTGAATTTGTGGCCCTCTAAAAATGTTTCTCAGCCCATAGTTTGCAGACAGTCTGTCTAATTTAATCTATATTCTCGTCACATACCTCATTGTGGCTATGTTTTATTTTATCGTAGTTGATTTTACGCTAGAACTTAAAGCATTGCTGTTGGCAATACATAAAAATCACATAAAATAAAGCGATTCTGTGAAGAGAATGTTTGAAACAGGTAAGGAGTACAACTCATTCACTCATAAACTTTGAATACATTAGTAAAATTGTTAATTCATCTGCAACAGCATTGAGTGTGACTATAGATGTGTGTCAACATCGAATGAAGTTACTTCCAAAGCAGTTATGTTATTGTCATTGTTAATATAAGTGTAGTGATTGTATGAAAATGAGCATAGTTCTATCTATATTAGCAGTCTGCAACATTATTTTCAATACTGCTCAATATCTCATCCATGTATCTTGTTTGTAGCCAATTATATATTCATTGTGGATGTGTTCATAAAAAGGAAAAAGAAATTATGAACTGGTATTTATGACTATAATAGCAGTATGAAGATTTATATTTGTGATGTGTTCACAAGTTTAACATAGTGTTCACTTGGACTGAATACATGCATTTACTGTAGTGTTTAAGCTCACATACATGTGTTTTAGCATAGTCTTCACAAAGTGCATTTGTTTATAATATTTAATGTTCTGTCCTGTGTGCCTATGCTTCTACTTCTGTACAGGTGTTTAGCTTCGTGTTTGCTCTACACATCATAATGTTGGTTCTGACATTTGGCATATATTTAAGCAAAAGGTTCACTCTTTACATATATGTATTATAGTACCGTATTTGCTTCTGCATACAAATGTATACAACAAGCATAAACAAATGTATACAAGAAGCATATTCTTCATTCTTACATACATTTGTTCAGCAATGGAGGCTTTTAATATAACACCTTATGATAATCTCTCAGACTACTATTACACACAAAATGTAATAAGAAAAGACAAATTAATATAAAAGATGTGTTTCTTGGCATAGTGTCTATACCGATGTTTATCAATATCATGTGTTTTCTACTATTATAAAAGTTAAGCATGTTCACGTATTGCTATATATTTTGCATAACATTCACAATACTCGTATTTAGTATAATTGTTGATTATACATTTTTGGCATAGTCTGCTTATGTTATACATGTACAATTGGATTTGATAATCGATACTGACAGTCAAACTATATTATTGAGAGAAAAGAAGCCATTCATCAGATGTCCGTAAAATCTAGTTGAGTTGCTGTCAGATCCAAATTCTACCCATGATTTGAATTACTACCATGTGTCCGTTGCTTCATGCTACGCTAACCTAAACTTTACAAACGTTGAGCATGAAACTGATTGCTCTGGTATGATTCGAGCAAGGAGAAAAAAAAATGTTGCAGTGAACTGAAAAGATGTGTAAGCATCATTGAACATGATTAGCTCCAAAATTGGAGTTATTTGATTACCGTAATTCTTTCAAGCTGTACAATGATAAATATTTTCTTCTTTATTTTAGAAACATCGACAAGAATTGGAGAATATTGTGATGTCTGCTTCTTCTTCGCAGAACCGTCAATCACGTTCTAATGCAGAGGCAGTGAGTATTGATTTCCTCATAATTCTTTTAGAATGTGATTGAATTTTAACAGTTGTAAAATATTTGAAAATTGTTAGCCTACCATGTAAACGAGCTAGTGTACCGTACAAATCAGAATGGCTAGAAGTTCAAATAGTATCCACTGTCACTCTTAGGAGCAATGTTTACAGAAACATTTCCATAATTACGGTACTGTATAAGCTTTCGTAAGAATAATATTCTAAGAATCAATAGACTTCCAGTGTTTAAGCTGTCATTAGCCAAATCCTAATAAAGGCTGAATTTTGCTAACTATTTTCATTCAAAATTAGTCAAAAACCTAATGGAATTGAAGCTATCATTGCTTATATTCTTTTGTTTTGGTTTATCAAATTTCTTTACTTTCTTTACAAACATTCTGTTAAGTGAATTTACAATGTCGCAGTTATATGCTTGTTAAATAAAGACAATTTCTTAACATGCAGTTAATGAAGTCAACAACACAAAAAAATGACTTGAAACTGTTTTAGCATTGCAGTTTATAAACCAGAAAATAGAGATGTTGACTAGTACTATACAGTAGTTAAAGTATTATCAAGTGTTTACTTGTTCTCTTGAAAATGGATCTGCAATTCCAAATAGAATTGTGTAAATGAGTCATGGTTATCTTTAAGAGAACACCATCGTCTTACTCATGGTTACCTTATTAGAAATCAATAGTCAGTCTAATGTCCTATTTAATGTCCATTAAAGTCATTTATGCCGCTTTTGGTTTTTAATGTCTTGCATCTAATTTCTAATGGATACAAGCTTTCTATATTACTGCATCTAAATATGATTAATTGTAAGCTAATACACGTGAAAGGTGGCTAGAGGGAGAGTGACCACAGTCTGTTAGTGTAGATTGCAAGGAGCTACGGCTAGAGGGAGGATGACTAAAAAGGTTACAGTACAGTACCTCAAGCATGCAGCAAAAATGCTAAAGGGAGAGTGACCAAGGTCTTCATAGAAGACTTGAGATGACTTGAGGCATGTGCTAGAGGGAAAGTGGCCAAGGACTTGATAGATAGAAAGAGGACTTAAGGGAGAGTGGCCAAGAAATTGATGTAGAAAAATGACTAGAGGGCGCATGACGAAGGACTTGATGTAGAAGGTTAGCTGCAGTAGAGCATGGAGCTATAATGCTAGAGGGAGAGTGACCAAGGACTTGATAGAAAGATGACTTTCGAGAGAATGAACAAGGACTTAATGCAGAAAGTTAGCTACTGTGGAGCATGGAGTTATAATGCTAGAGGGAGTGTGACCAAGGACTTGATAGAAAGATGATTTTAGGTAGGGTGACCAAGGACTTGATAGAAAGATGACTTGAGGTAGAGTGACTAATGACTTGATGTAGAAGGTTAGCTACAGTGGAGCTTGGAGTTATAATGCTAGAGGGTCAGTGACCAAGGACTAGATAGAAAGATGACGAGTGAGAGTGACCAAGGACTTGATAGAAAGATGACTTGAGGGAGCATATGAAATAATAAATATTTGAATAAAATAAAATAAATACAAATTAAGTCATTAAAAATTGAAGTACAGCATGACCTGCTATTCACAGTACTGACAGATTTTTATTGTTTTATAGTGTTGAAATTGACATTTTAAAGAAGTTATTGATAAAGAAATTGTCCTAGGTTCTTCTTTTCTCGTATATTACTTTTTATAGTCTTATGAATACAAACTATAATATACAACTATAAAATTCAATTTTTATTATACTTAAACCCATTTTTAAAAATGATTCCTGAATAAGATAGTTTTTGAATCCTGAATATGAATAATTATCTTGGATAAATATATTAAATATACTGTCAATCAAAATTAGATATTTTATTTAAAAGGATTAATTAAGTTATAGAAATATTTATACTAATTGGATAGTTATTTTATCCCCATTGTATTTTTAAATTGAATACTAAGTAAGGTAAATCAACTTTTATTTTTGCCAATGTGTACTACAACCTATAAGAGGTCTAGGTTAAAAGCTTACTCTACACTTTGTATAATCATGTGACCATGCTGATTGATTACTCGCTATTGCTAATGGCAACTGAGTTATGAAGTAGACTGGTCAGATGCAGTTGGTATTTTTAGCTAATCGTTTAGAATTTAGAAACTATTTACAGCAAATTGATGTAAATAAAGTTATAGATTGTAACATGAATGTCACTCATTGGTGTTGATGAATACATTCTGACATTTACAAAATGTCATAAACTGTCTCACGTTTATAGGAGTTACAGACTGAACTATATTTTTCTCTTCATGTCCAGTGAAGCGGTTATTTCAAAGGTGGAAAACATTACAAGTGAGGAATCAATGCTTCAACATGATTTACTTGCATGTCAATTTGTGTACTGTAGGCATTGGCCTTATTTTAAGTAGTAGCTCTATAGATTGAAATAGAATAATGATAATGAAAAATAAAGCTAATTGGTACATTTCATTAATTAGATTAATATTTTAAGTATTCCTGAAAACTGATGTGCAGACTTCATTTTGGCCATTTTTGGTTGAAGTAGCAAGCAGATTGGACTATGAAGCAACACTCAGGTTGACTGCTGTCGGTTACTGTAGTTATTAGCATTTTATATAATATTATTGAAGACCAGGATTATTTCCATGTAAAATGATTTACACAAAGTACCATACTAATTTTAAGTAGTACTGTAGCTCTATAGATTGAAATAGAATAATGATAATGAAAAATAAAGCTAATTGGTACATTTCATTAATTAGATTAATATTTTAAGTATTCCTGAAAACTGATGTGCAGACTTCATTTTGGCCATTTTTGGTTGAAGTAGCAAGCAGATTGGACTATGAAGCAAAACTCAGGTTGACTTCTGTCGGTTACTGTAGTGATTAGCATTTTATATAATATTATTGAAGACCAGGATTATTTCCATGTAAAATGATTTACACAAAGTACCACATAAGTTAGTTGGTAAGAAAGAAATCTAAACATTTACAACATGGACTGGAATTAATCAAATTGTGACATTTGTTACTATGTAGAGCACCTTTCAACTTTCAAACTACGTCTAGGAATGCTTATAAACCTAAGGACCTAAGAAAGTGTCTTCAACACTTCATATCTCAACATCCTTAGTATGCTACTTAATACACCCTCATAGTCATCATGTCATTCATTATTCAAATGTTGATTAATTAGGTTTAATTAAAATTTTCAGAAAAAAACTTTTTATCTCCAGAGACAACTAATTATAAATATACACAAGCAGTGAAATTTAATACCAGCTTATCTTAATTGATTGGTTGACATAATTAGCAATATTCAATTTTCTCTGTTTTTCTTTTGTATGCCAGTCGATGGTGAAAAAATCCTACCATGTAGACATTGTGTTTAGATCATGTCTTGTTTCCATGGTTACTTGATTGCTTTGTTTGTGCAACCTGTTAAATGATATACTATGTAAACATAAACCTTGAGTTCGATAAAACACAAGCAAAGAATTGTGGGTGATATACCTTCAATATTGTCCTTTGCTCTTTGGTCTTTCAAAATAAAACAAAAGAATGTTACAGTGGCGAAGACATATCTAGACGTTTCTCACTCAACTACCAATCCATTTTATGTTTGTGAAACTTTTCTTACTCTTCCATGAAAATTTAAATGTTTTTGGGAAAAGGCGTTTGCTGAAACATTGATTCCAGCATATTTTCTAACACTTGTTCCTTTGGAGAAAACTTCTTGGAAAATTAATCTGCGTGAATCGTTGCCTCCCATGGAAAGCTAGCTACAGGACACCCATACCAAAAGAAATTAGAAACTACAAGAAAAACAATCTATGTAGGAGAGAACAGGGAGAGGATTAAGAATTGATTGTGAATTAACCCACAGGTTAATTCATCATGTTTTTCTTTGAATATTGAAGAAATCTTTGAACATGAACTTTTAAAGGAGACATTTTACTGTCAAATCGAAGAAGTGTTAAACCAAATTACTTGAATTCGATTTCTGCTTTTGGAATTATTTATTTTGAGGACATAAGGTCAGTCTTACCAGCTTGACTCCAGACCCTCTGTTGGTAGTAATGACATTTTTATTGTTTCGAGTTTTATTATTTCTTGAGTAGGTCATGTCATGCTACTTGCCAGGTCAGTTCAAGGTCAACATAGTATAAACCTACCAACATAACAGAGGTTTCGAAGCACCCAGGCCTATGCACTCCTCAATCACAGCATGCATATGAAATGAATGATAGGGGCCAGGTGATTCAAGAGAGCATACTCAGCTGTCAAAAGCCTGCTTGGTGTAGCATTTAAGCCTAAGTATTGTCCCAATCTACATGGAGATCTTGATAGCAAGGTACTGATATTTATGAACCTCATTTTCTAAGTGGATGGTGGAACCAGTCCAACTGTCACAGGGATTGTTTTCAAGAGGATTTTAAATATTGTTGAAATTGTTCCACATCTTCGAAAGTTTTTCTTAATTTGCATATCTAAATTGTAGGCGCTAAAGACACATCTAAAAACTGAATATTTCAGCTGGTATCTTATTTGTTTAATGATGTTAATGTGAGTGTACATTGTGATAAATCTGGAGTACAGATCCAGTGTTACCTATCCTGTCTTTTATTGGAAACTTGTGAAACAAGTTTGCAGCTTACTCGATTAAAGAAGACCAAGAAATCTTTGAGTAGCGTGTGACTTCTGCGGCTCACTCTGACATATAAGCAGTAAACCAAAAAGATGTTGAGAATATTCCTAATGCCACAACTGAGTCTTGCATTCATAGATATTGAATAAAGATACCATGTCACCTTAAACACTTTATTATAGGATTTTAGCAAAAAAGTTTGACTGCTGTAGGGTTCTACTGACAGAAAACTGAATGTAAGTGGGGGATGATCAAATCATGGGATTTTATTATCATCGTGATCGTCGACAACACATAAGTCGGGAGCACCAGGGATTTGCAGGTCAATTGAGATCAAATGTCATAGATCAGAGTGATCACTCCTCCTATTCAGAGGAGTCACTTGAGGAGGAAAGGGATCGAAGGGTAAGTCAAAAGAATCTCTTGTAAATACGTATACATTTTTATTGTGTTTTTTGTTTGAATGCTAGACCAATAGAAAATTAGATCACATTAACTTACAATTAGGTTTTTGATACAGATTATATCATTCAAGTCAAAATATGTCTGAACTTTTCTAGTTTTTCTGTACACATATAATGGTAGAGGTCCTATCATTGTGATAGGAAAAAAAGACAGAAGGATTTAGGCCTTATAAAAAATATTATTAGTTTATCACCCTATCTGGGCAGGAAAAGTGATGAGGGAGGGAGGTTTTTTTTTTTTTTTTAGGGAGGCGGTTTTTTTTTTTTTTTTTTTTATTTTGCTAAAGCCAAATATCACCCTTGGGTTGTTTGCTGGTGCATTGATATTCAAAGTAAAACATGATTTAGATAATGCAAACAATACCTAGTAACTATTTAATAAAATAAATGAAAAAAATAAATTTAAAAAATTAAAAAAATTTTTTTTTTTCCAACAAATTTTTTTTTTCAAGTACCATAAAAGACATGCGCTCGAGGGTGATAAACTAATAATTTTTTTTATTGGGCCTTATAAAAAGTATCAGTTTTGGGTAAAGTGTAGGAGTGACAAATAAGGATTGGAGAATTAACTGGTTAAATATTTTTTACTTATTACTTTTCATTGGATTGAAATGTTTTAATTTAATGAATTTGTGAAACATTCTTAAATTTTGCAGAAATAAAAGTCAACCAACCCTCTCGTAAAATGCAAAGTATTACTTTAAAAGACATTTTATGAGTATAGTTTGTTTTTGTATAGAGGGCAGGCTTCATACTTGCTGTATCATTATATCGTAATAGCCACTCATCATTGTTATTACAATGATGAAATGCTTTTTAATATCGTAACATATTTTGTCCTACTCTATGGATATTCATGTCCACAAACATAAAGGTAAATGTTGGGGTAGTAAAAAAGAAGAAAATTGAGGAAATTCATAATACTGTATTGTGCAGCATTTTATGGTGTGTCTAGACATATCATTTTTGCTGAATTACAAACAGCATGCCTAAGTGGCTTCCATCTAATTGGTTTGTTATATTATCATCTTATGAAGTTCAACCTTGAGTAATAAAAGTGCTGACAGATTGAGGGCAGTATACTATTTGAGGTAATGTTGATCCATGTTCGATGAAGCATGCAGTTTGGGTTGTATAATGTACAGTAATTGAGAAACTACTGTTGAGTGGATAGATGTAGACTATTCTTCCACAGTTGATGGACTTGCGCAGTATTAACTAGGCTTGTTATACTGTCATCATTTGCTACCACCAACTGCTTTCTCATGCTTCTTTGGAGGTTTTATTCTTAATAATCTTATCTTTGGAGTATCTCGCAAAATGTTATTGCTTCATATGTACTGGTTCCTGCACATTAGTTGCTAAGCATTGATATGCATTGCGTTAGTTGGCTATTGTTGACTGCATGCATTGTATTTATTTTTTACTTATTACTTTTTATTGGATTGAAATGTTTTAATTTAATGAATTTGTGAAACATTCTTAAATTTTGCAGAAATAAAAGTCAACCAACCCTCTCGTAAAATGCAAAGTATTATTTTCAAAGACATTTTATGAGTATAGTTTGTTTTTGTATAGAGGGCAGGCTTCAAACTTGCTGTATCATTATATCGTAATAGCCACTCATCATTGTTATTACAATGATGAAATGCTTTTTAATATCGTAACATATTTTGTCCAACTCTATGGATATTCATGTCCTCAAACATAAAGGTAAATGTTGGGGTAGTAAAAAAGAAGAAAATTGAGGAAATTCATAATACTGTATTGTGCAGCATTTTATGGTGTGTCTAGACATATCATTTTTGCTGAATTACAAACAGCATGCCTAAGTGGCTTCCATCTAATTGGTTTGTTATATTATCATCTTATGAAGTTCAACCTTGAGTAATAAAAGTGCTGACAGATTGAGGGCAGTATACTATTTGAGGTAATGTTGATCCATGTTCGATGAAGCATGCAGTTTGGGTTGTATAATGTACAGTAATTGAGAAACTACTGTTGAGTGGATAGATGTAGACTATTCTTCCACAGTTGATGGACTTGCGCAGTATTAACTAGGCTTGTTATACTGTCATCATTTGCTACCACCAACTGCTTTCTCATGCATCTTTGGAGGTTCTATTCTTAATAATTTTATCTTTGGAGTATCTCGCAAAATGTTATCGCTTCATATGTACTGGTTCCTGCACATTAGTTGCTAAGCATTGATATGCATTGCGTTAGTTGGCTATTGTTGACTGCATGCATTGTATTCATCAATCTGTACTCATGATATCTGTTTCTTATGATATTGGACCAGTTTTTCATCAGAGGGATTTTGCAAGTTCGTCCTTAAACTGTACAAATAAACGTCGTGTGTGTATTACATTAATAGATCAAATCCAAGAAACTTTCATGCAATTATAGGTTGGTCATAACAGAACTGAATTAAGAAGAAACATTAAGGAACTTAGTTCAGATCATCGTGGTAGCTAACTAGACTGTAGTAGAAGTAATAACCAAGCAAATTCAACAGCCTTTAGCATACAATACAAGTTATGGCAGCTTGCTCCAGTTTTAGAACTGTTGTATCCAAGCTTTGAAGATTCTGGAAGGTTTCTCATGAAAGTAATTGGTGGTTATTTTTTCATCAGGAAGACAAGATTGATTAATAACTTTGCTAATTAAAGTACAAAAGCTTGTATTTTTTTAATTAGAAAATTATGCATTAGGTTGTTACTTATACTTGTCAATTAGTCAGTTTTGATGCATGGATTCGTGGGGTTTGAAGGTGATTGGAAGCTGATATATTGATGCTGTTTGAATGGAAGCGTTTTAAAGGCATTTATACAGCTTACAATTTTTAGATTTATTGGATTTCATAGCATAAACTGAATCATAAATCACTGGACTAACTACTTAACAACACCCTTTGCTGTCATCTTTTTTGCATTAAGCACAGTTTTGGCTTTGTGTGGAAGTCAAGTGATGCATCTGTGCATATTGTGACCTCACCAATGTCAGTTGGAGATACTGAATGTGTCTTGTCTTCATGTAGTGTGGAACTTCAAGGGCTATACAGAACAAACATTCTTTAGATCAATATTTCTATGTGTATGGGGAATCTATTTGTTTCTTCTAAATTCTGCCTGTCATCAGTAGCATTTTATAACAGCTCGATCCAATTTCATCACTTTGAGGAAAGAATACTTAAAGTATTGATCTATGCCCTTGATAGCAATAAAATGCACAAAGCTGATAAAAAATTGCAATTTAAAAAAAGTAACTGCATATAATAGTGACTGGATCAGTTATTGAATGTGGTTGCAGAAGCAACATATTTACTGGTTCCTCTTGCTATGTTAAAATTAGAATTAGGTTACTCTCTGATCAATGTACAAAGGGTACAACAAAAGACAGGATGGAATGATTACTAAATTCAATCTCTCCAATTTGAGACAAATAAAAGGATTTTAGAATCTAAATTGGATTACTTCAACAGCAAAATTCAAAGCATATTCACAACAGAATCTCTTCAGCCAGCAATATACATTATTAATTGCGGCTGTTTCTGGTAATTGTTCTGTTTAAAATTAACAGTTGTTTGTATGGCCAACAGACCAAAACTTAGCGAAAGACATTGGGATTTTAAAAGTGTGTATGAAATGCATATGATGTCACAACAACTTCTCATAGGAATTTCAGGAATTATTTATTGCATCAAGATTTGAAGAAATTTTTTCTCTGAGGCATTGATGTATAAATTAATATTGACATTTGAACATGGTGGCTCAGAATTTTGACCATATCTATTGTAGCTGGTAATTTTATGTAAAAATTCTTTATGTCATTGCGGTATTGAACAAATTAGTGACAAATGTATGATACTGTTGACACCTGGAAGTTGTCACCGAGTAACAACATGAAATACTCGCACGTTCAGGAGGTGTTGTTTATTGTTGGTGTTGCTGACGTCACGCTCATGTAATCTTTCGTATGTTGCGCATCGGATTTCCATAATAGTAGAAGTTATCAAAAACACATAATGATTATGCTATAACATTTTGATATTTGAAGAGAATTTCACAATAACATGGTTATCCAGTTTGCATCTGCTAATCTGATGCTGATACTGAAACCAACAATATGTACTTAAAATATTGTATTGTATAAAAGCATGACGCCTGTATTTGTCTAACTCGACGCATCTATTTCCAGTTAAGTTTGTTTTTTGTTGATGTGTGGATACAAAAACATTTCGTTGACATTGACAATCTAACTTCAATCGTAAGCAGTTTGTATATGCTAGTATAATAGAGGGTACCCTCATGTTCTTAGCAACATAAATCATCTATTAAAGAATCCAGGAATTAGAAACTTTCCGCAAGACAATATTTGCATTCTTCTTGGAAATAGTTAAAAGAGTCACAATGGATCTGAGAATGAAGCACCAGGCGCAGGTTGGTCAAGTTCAGCTTATATTATTTCATGTCAGTCAATTATTATAATCCTATTATATTATTTTTTATTAGTCTGATTCAGTCGCTATACAATGACAATAGTCGTGATTGTTTATATGGCACAAACCATGTAATGATGCTACTTTAAGTAAGGGGTGGGATTGAGTGCACTAGTGGCATTATAATAAGAAGTGATTTCTGATAATAAAAAAGTTTAGAGGTGAAACGTAGTTCTGAGACTTCTAATATTAGGGAGGAATGTTCGGTTCAAAAGAGTTAAAGAAATGGTGGTTGCCAAGAGATTGCTGTTCATGTAAGGAAATGTATTTACTGACAATAGTAATCATAGTGTGTGCTCCAACATGTTTATTCTGCATGGATAACAATTCGCACCAATTACAAAGCTTTCAACTCCAAAAGAGTGGGATCCTGAGAAAAATCCAGATATTATAAACTTAAGTACTGCATAACTTTTTATTTTAAAGGACCAACAAATTTATTATTATCTCTTGTCCATCTGTATCTATGAAGAGACATGTTCACAATTTATTTAACCCATATGGACATGTTAAATGCCATGAAGTACATGTATTTTATCCGCTATACAGTATACAGATTTGAAGTTCATTGACTCTATGTATCCGATGGGAAAGAACCAAACATTGTAAAATTGCTATAAACATTGCTACCAATACAATAATTAAAAGCTTAACAAGATCTATGGCCATGTACACTGCATTATTTGTAGATAGTGTAAACACATTAGGGCATGCAGCTTGGTGTAATTCTCTAAGGAATTTTAAGCCTTTTCTACAGGCAATTAATTTTAGCAAGAAATAAATGGGCAGAATAGACCTAGCTTTATTTATCTACACAATAACATAGTTATTGCGAGCTTGAGATGGCTTATCAAAATGTGTTATTGTAAAACTGATGCAAAGCTGCGGAATATGAAGGGAGAAATCTTATGTACATTAAAGCTGCAAAGAAGTGTGAAACACTTCAAATGAAAAAAAGGGTTGAACTTGATATACAGCTAAGAAGAAATGTGATGTGTAAATGGGATACCATAGAGCTGCTAAGAAGGGTGATGAAGCTAATAATTGTGAAAAGAGATTGGGAAGGGGAATCTAATGAAGGGTTGTTTAGAAGTGCGACAACAGCTATGACCAGTAATAACCAAGAACTTTTATCTGAAGGTAAATCACTGAAGCAGATCTATTAAGAATGGTTACAAGAGAAGTGAAAACCTGCACCACTTATAAGACTAGCAAATGCCATCACACATTCACAGCAAGAAAATAGATTATCTAGTCAGAAATCAAAATACCAATGAAAATACCAGGTCCATAAAGCCAGAGTAGCTTGAACTTATTGGAATTTGAAAAAGTCGGCTGCCAGTACATCCTGCACTGATATTCTTTGTTTCGTCGTCTCTTCACATAGTGCACCTGAGGGCGTAACGCATCTTGAGCTTTGCACACCTGGTCTCGCAACACACGGCAATGACACAATATCAATTATTGACATTTTTTTATAGACTATTTGAACATTCTGTATTCTAATGAAACTTTAATTTATTCACATTAATTAATCAATATTACTTCATATTTGCTTTGTACATCTTTTTTTCAATTTAATGTAAATCCACAATTATAAAAATACTGAAACCTGAATTTAAATTGTGTTTTTTCATCACAAAACAATGATTTTCACATTAGAAATTATGGAACACATTTTTCAGGTGACAGTGGTTTTGACTGCTTCTGCCCCTTGACTTTCCTCCCTTAATATTATATTGTCTAAGCAAATAATGTTTTCCCAAATATTAAATAAATACCTTTGCTAAATAATATTCATTTTTTAACATCAAACTTCAGAAAAAAACATTTGTTATCCTGTTATTGCTCTAATCTCTAATTTCTCTTTTTGGATTCATCAATCTGTAGGAAATATATCGGATTTAGTTGATTGGGCATGTATTAAGAAGAGAATTAAGTTCCATTAAATATCTAAATTTCTCACCATTACCTAGGTGTCTATCACATTCAAAACTATAGCAAACGAGTTAAGAGGATACTTAAGGCAAGAGATCTCAGATAGAAACTGATGGGTCATCCTCTTACCCTGGCAACAAAGAACAAAAAGAGTTGGACTTATGAGTCAGCATCTAGAGGTTGTGTGATATTGATTCTTGGCAGCTAAGGGCTGTTCCCAATATTATTACTACTTAAATCATCGCTGTCTAGCAGTAATGTTCATTTTTTCGCATTAAAATAAATGTAAATTAATATTTACACAGATGATCAGATATAATGAATCATCAATACGTCTTCCTCGTTAGTTTGTAAACTTGGTGACATGCATAGTAAGACTGACAGAAAATAATTGTTTTGTTAGGCAAGACTTTCTTTATACCCTGTTTTGTGAACTTTTTTTTTTAAAGATCGTCAGAGGAGGGCGGAAAAGAAAAATAAAAACTTAATTTTGTTTTCTTATTTAGCAATTGGTTTTGCCAAAACCATCCAGACAGAGGAGATGATAAAAGTAATATATTGGTATAAAAGTAAATAGTGTAGTAATGGAATGATCAAGTGCTTAAAATTTTTATAGGAAGAAGTATACATATGTTTTTTTTGAGATTTCAAAGCAGCAGCAGGCATTATAAAAATAAAGCAAAAACATTTTTTTTCTGAAATGTCCATTTTTTTGTGGCAGCGGCGGGTGCGCTAATTAATCTGAAATAAAGTTTTATTTTTATTCTTAATCATTGTCATCCAGTGGGTTCACTAAACAAGGTATAAAAAAGGTTCGCCTTAACAAACCAAATACATTTGATTTTTCAAAAACTATATTTATATGCTTTATATCCATTGAATTTTAAATTGACCTTTTTTTTTTATGATTTCTTTGTAATTAATCACATGCATAGAAATGAGAAACATTGTTAGGAAAAACATCCCTTATTTGGCTGTAGCTAAAGATAAATTTTTTTCCGTAAAGGGAAAGATACTTCTCCAAAAGGAAACATTTAGTATATAAAAAAAAAATCCCCATCTTCCTTCCTACCCACAAAATCACTTACGGAGTGAATTAATCACCGACCCAATGGACCACTTACTAATAGCTTTCCAATAAAGCATTCAATATTTAAGAGACATTTTAGCCTAAAGCATATTAGAATGTTGAATTCCGCTATAAATTCTATAGTTAGCTCACTGTTAATATCACTTAATTTTTTCATAGCATGTATTGATAGAAGAAAGTAACTTACAACTACCTTGATTTAGCAAGGTGGTGTTCTTACTCAGATCAATTCTACTTAGACTATGGTTAATTAGTTGTTAAAAGCATTGATAACGAGGCGTTCTGCATGTATTGATATAACCTACCCTTAAAGGCCTTGCATCGATTGATTCAATAGTCTTTTTGTCTATATTCATGGACGAGATCATAATTTCTGTATGAACGGAGATGACTGCTAACTGACAACCATGAAACTGAATTTTGAGGAGACAAAGACAATTAAAAATCTTACACAGCCAATAATGATATTAAATTTCAGTGTCTATCATCATTGATATACAATATACGGTAAGATCAAATGCCATTAGTTTATAAATTTTCATAATTTGCCATTCTACCTTTTGTTTCCATCCCTACTGCTTGTAGTACATTTAATATAACTTCATAGTTATTATATGAATTTTGAAAAAATAGAAATTTCAGAAATCTCAAATTTTTTAAAAATCATGCCCACCATCACCATGAAAACTCCCAATAAGAAATATATAATTTATCATATTAAAATTAACACAATTATCTATTTTATACAACCTGTTTACATTTCAACTTTGCATTCTTTACTACCATGCAATGTGATTTCTAACAAGGGCGCAAAGGGTACCCTATCATTTCTACCTCCTAAAGCTGCGCCTCTTATTTCTACGTCGCGTGCTCACTTTTTCTTGTTTTGTTTTGTTCAATCTCCTAAATGTTTTTTGGCCGAACTATTTATCTTGAATTTCTTCCTCTGTGTCGATCATTACAGAAAATTAGTATTTTTAACAAGGTATAACCTTACTAGTACATAGGACCAGAACCATCAATATATAGTATGAATTTGATAATTCTTGTCAGTACATGGATTATGGGAGTAATGACCCAATTGTTTTTCCTAGGAGTGGTATATACTTCTTGAGACTCTGAGGCGAAAGCATGTTGGACTGGGGACACGCTGCGTACACTAGTACGACCGTAGCACAACGAATCCATCTCCACTCTCTGTGAGCAATAGACGACGCGACGCTGTCTGTTAATTGTCATGCCCACCATCACCATGAAAACTCCCAATAAGAAATATATAATTTATCATATTAAAATTAACACAATTATCTATTTTATACAACCTGTTTACATTTCAACTTTGCATTCTTTACTACCATGCAATGTGATTTCTAACAAGGGCGCAAAGGGTACCCTATCATTTCTACCTCCTAAAGCTGCGCCTCTTATTTCTACATCGCGTGCTCACTTTTTCTTGTTTTGTTTTGTTCAATCTCCTAAATGTTTTTTGGCCGAACTATTTATCTTGAATTTCTTCCTCTGTGTCGATCATTACAGAAAATTAGTATTTTTAACAAGGTATAACCTTACTAGTACATAGGACCAGAACCATCAATATATAGTATGAATTTGATAATTCTTGTCAGTACATGAATTATGGGAGTAATGACCCAATTGTTTTTCCTAGGAGTGGTATATACTTCTTGAGACTCTGAGGCGAAAGCATGTTGGACTGGGGACACGCTGCGTACACTAGTACGACCGTAGCACAACGAATCCATCTCCACTCTCTGTGAGCAATAGACGACGCGACGCTGTCTGTTAATTGTCGGTGGCAGGCTGAACGGATCATCATTAAAAATGATCCGTTGCATGCGCATCGTCGCATTGCGTTTTTTATTGAATCGTGTTGCCCGACTACTGTCGTGCGCAGTGTGTGCCCGGGTTTAGATGTGTCGGTGTTTGGTATGTAGTGGGAACCACATCATTATCATTCAAATTCTCACGAGAATGCTTTTTAGACAGAGCGTTCTTAAGCCCTGATTGCTTTACTTGATCAATTAACCATGAGTAAGTAATTAAATACTAACTAAATTCTTATCTTACTTATAATTGGTAAATTATGCTACTTTCATTGGTTGTTATATTGATTGGTGTGAATGACTGGCTTCCTATGTAATTCAAATTTGTTGATAAGAATTTTGTCTCGTTGATTAGTGTATGGCTATCAAATGCCTGTCATGCATTGATCAGTATAAGATTAAAGTCCAAAATGTTACGTCAACGTCAATTTCTGCTTTTTCGCTAATTACTTAAAAAGCTCACGGACCAATAAAGTCGGGGACAGCTGGTGTATTGAAATGCTTACAAATATTGCAACTACTGAAGCGGAACAATGTACATTCCATCAGTAGATCAACTCTAGTGTTGTGCAGGACACTAGATAATTGATTATTGTTTAGAACCAACGAACAATAAAGAAATAACATATCATAAAAATTGTTCATTCATGCCTTTTATACCTTAATCATATTTGATACAAATATTTCCAATTTTTATCATTTGCTCATTGGTTATTATTTGACTTTAAGATCTCTTTATGTGCCACTTAGAACAAGTTGTGTTCCTCATTCAATTCACAAAATAATGTTCTAAGGCCAGGGGAATATTTTTTGTGCCTCTCATTGTGGGTCCTGGACCCTTTTTCATTGACTTTAGAAGCCTTGTTGCATAATTTCTGCTGCTGCCACTAAAAGAGTTATGGTGTAACATTAAGAGGAAAGAAGTACAGTGCTGCAGATTTTTTTAAAATACTGCACATTATTGTACAAATCTCTTTAACAGATCATTTTTTCTAAATAAATTTGATTCAGTATTACCGTAATATTAGATTATGGTAACCTGTATTGGTTTATGTTTTGATAAATTAATTTTAAAAATACTTACACAAGTTACAAATAATTTTATGGTCTGAACGAACAGAAATTTGTCTCCACTGACAATAGGCATAAACCCAGTCAAGCACAGAAATTAATATCAATTAGTAAAGTCATGTTTTCCTGACATTCAATTTATAAACATTTTTTTACATAATTCAAAATAGCTTTTATTTAAATCCAAAGACTCTTGCACTTTAATTCTGAAGTATATCATGTCAGTCTTGTAACTTTTACAATTTGTAGTTATCAATCTTGTCCTGTTGTGGATTGGCACCCCCATAATCATGATATGCCTATATATGGTCACAATGTGATCTCATCATGACCATATTTAGGCATGTCACATGGTTTTGTTAAATAAAAAATGCATATATAGTTTGGTCATGGCTATACTAAAAGCAGTGATGTAATGTATGCGTTGCAAATGATATAATAAATTGAATTGAATTGAACAGTAAAGCTCACATTTTTAAATTTTAAATGTCAATGTTATGTTTCATAAATAATAACATGAATGATTTAATGAGGATTAAAATGACTTGAGTTAATGTCTGTTTGCCAGGCTGTTCGGCTACAATGTGTTTTTCAAGCATATACACTGTTAGACCATCAATTTTTGTGTTGTTTTTCTCACCAAGATTCTTTAACACTACATTTCTGCAGCATGTACAGCATAGTATATTTAATTAATGATTTTATTTTACTGTGACTGTAAATAGACCTACAATCTTCTTTGATCAAAATACAAAACTGCTGGGCAAGGAAAAGCATTATGTGTTTATTTTTGTCTTGTGAACAGGGTTGTCACCTGACACTGATATATTCCTCATTGTCAATGCTTCATTCGTGTGTGTGTGTGTGCTCCTAAATAAATAAATAAAATAACAATAAATAAATAAAATAATAAAAAATCATGTTCAGTTTAATATGTTGTGTTATGCCATAGAAATGTAATACTTTAAGTTTGATTCTCTGTCGGAATATGAAAATGACAATAATGTATGCCTGGGAACAAGATTGATGACCGTAATAAATAACAATGATATATGTTTATTATAATGACAATGAAAATTATCCAAGGTTCAAAGATTTGTTGTTATGGTTACTACCAAAAGTTTAATTAAACAAAGTCCTATCGTCACAAAATGGATAGTTAAATGTCAACACTATTCTCCAAGATAAAATTAGATAGATTTAATCTTTTTATTTATAAAATATATTTTAATGTAAAGTTTAAATTAGAGCAGACATCCCCGCTAAAAATAATGATAAAATAATAATATAAATTTATTTTCACAAGGAGACATTTGGATCACCAATGGGTGTTTTGTTTTTTTTAATTAAGGCTGTGCAAGCCATACATAATATTAAAAAAAAAGAAACAAAGTGATTGAAAACATTAATTAAAGAAAACTACAAAAACACAGCATATTCTTAATTACCAGTGAAACTATTCCCCACCGGACACCAACACGGTGTTTCTGAGTTTTGGGGATAACAATGAAATCAGAAGGTAATAAGTAGACTTAGATTAGGTGACCATTAAATGTTAATGTATGGTATGTATTTTAGTGTTTAGGAGATTGTAAAAGGAAAGCTTATTTTATATTGAATAATACTTAATTAACCATTGTTAAGCTGGATATTAAGTATTTAGCTGATTCTAAAGAATGCTCTACCTTTGACGTGTGTTTGTAAAGTTCTGCATTGTGAAAATAATCTTGAGATCTCAGAAAGTGGGAGTCTGGTGCAAATAAACAAGAAAGCCAACAGCTTATGCTAAATAGAAATGAGTAGCCAATCAAGTGGTGCAGTGTAAATGGATTACACAGGGCTAGAGTTGCATAGGCTGGAGACACAACCTTGAGGTTTGTCTACAGTGTAGCTCGTTATTAGCCCATGAGGACAATACTAGCCATACCATTCCAGCCTTCACGTGCTAAGGATACCTATGGGTTTTCAATGGTGTTTTCTGGACTTTTCTCTTCTTTTCCTGGATTTATACTTTTAAGGATATAATGAGGCCATGCTATAACTGTGAGGTAAGGATGAAAGTTCTCTTCTACTGTCGTGACATTACCGCAAATAATATTCATAGGCCAAGGTTATAAAGCTTATCGTGATGGGACCATCGTGTTGGCTTACAGTACAGGTACAGTGTATTAAGATATCTCATGCTCTTTGGGAGGTTTTATATCTTTTTGATTCACTATATTGATTTACTGTACTTAGTTATATAGGCCTATGTTTATAATTGTTACGTAGACACTATAACTGATGTTTTAACTATGAGTATGCGTTTGTCACTTGAGTAACTGCACTTTGTATCCTTGTATTTAACAAATGTACCAATTATAACATAAGTTTTCTTTATTTGGTACTTTGTGTGTAATTAATTATAAAGAAACTTGAGATCTATTGTCTTTAGGAAAAAAATTGCTTATCAATAACAAACAAAACAGCAGCTAGGCACGCAGCTGCAGGAGCTACAAGGATGAGACAGGGTTTTCTCCTTGTGATGTTATCTTTATTACCAAGATGGTATTGTGTATGGTGGCTTAGCAATGAACCGTTCAAGGATATCCCTCAGTATTTTACTTTTCGTATTTCTAGGCACCTGTTTCTAATGATATTTAAAGGCTGTATTAGTTGGAAGGCCGTCATTTTGAGGTTTTAAAGTGTTAAATTTAAAGCCGGCTAGTACATACACATATCGGAAGTGTAACTCTAATGCATCTTAACACAGGTACTAGAAAGAGGTTAACAGTTCCCTGATGCATGTTACCCAAAATTAAGTACATTCTAGATGCAAACATAATTCTAAATTTGTTTTACAAGTTGTGGTTTACGTGGAAATGTCAACACAAAATGCTGTAATTATGCAAAGTAGGAAAATTATACCTTAGTGGATGTGAATATATTGTTGGTTCTCCTAGTACTGCTTGCTTGATGTAGTGGTATTTTCCTTTAAGTAAGCACTAATATTTTAATGTCAAATCCATCTCAAGGGGTTTTCCCCCTCATTCAGACTGTAGCATAGATTGGGAGTATAAGAAGTAGTTGTTCATCCACCTACTGTATTCCATTGCTTGACTGTATTTGGAAACATTCAGTTATATAAGACTATAACCTAGCCATAAAAAGAATACTTTAGGGACTGGATCTCATTTTTACTGCTTCTATGATAACTTTCATGTTCAGGACTACAGTAGGTCTCAGAAAATGAGGAAGAAATAAGTATAAAACACTAATTGAATTCTGTTTTTCCGCTTAAGTTGAGTCTCATGTGGATTTTGCCACACGCTGAGATCCAAGCAAACCTTATTACTTGGCATCATTCACCCATAACAAGGTACTTTGCTAAGACTTAGCAAGGCTTATTTTACCACTTACTACAACACAGATGCCTTCCTGTGTGTCTTCAATGGGGCTGTCAAGAGACACTGTCTTATATACTGTGGCAAATGTGAATGCTATACATTTTTAAATATAATTATGAATTCCACTCAACTATGGTTTGATATCCGATTAAAATTACTTTAATTGATCCTTAATCAAGTGCATTGTTAATTTTTTTTAAGCAGTTAGTGATTCTACAGCTTGGTGTTAAAGGTGCTTGGCTTCTAAATCCAGGGTCCTGGGTTTATGTCCTACATCACCCATCTTATAAGTGGCGAGAGACCTGTTGGATGGCAGCCCCCATATGAAATATTCAATAAAAGTATTGCTTTATATTGATCCTTCATCCAGTGGATTGTTGAAATTACTTCAAGCAGTCTGGTCTTTATGGTGCTTCTTATAAAACCAGGGTTCTGGGTTCAAGTCTTGGATCCTTCCATTTTGTAAATAGAACACTTGCTTTTTGTTGAGAATGAAAAAATTATCCATTTTCTATCGAAAGTAACAATTAAATCAAATATATTTTATTTTTGGTTTACGTGTGTTGAATTTTACTATGAAATTTAAAAAAAAAAGGAATGTACATTTGCAAGACAATTGACAACTCATAAAATCTGATATCTAAAAATCTCAATTAATGTCATATGCAATGCTAACATCAGCAATGTGGCCATCTGCATTCTCTATAGGTTGAAGGCAAAGTTTCGCAGGAAAAAAGTAATTAGCATATATTTTTCCCCTAGCCAAAATTCCCCTCTCCATTTGAGGCTCAAAATATATCGGTGTACCATGGCTTTTAGTTCCTGAGGAATGCATTGAACATACATCAATGACAGTCTTTTATGCAGTAATGTTAACATGGTTAGAGAAACAATATCATTAGCTAGATTCAGTGTAACATTGTCAACATTCGCATGGTTGGTGACGATAATTTGCATTTGACAGGAGCTTGTAGTAGATGTCTTACGGATTATTCTTAATACCTTTTAGATTAATTTTATTTCTACAATTGTTGTTATCCGTCCATTATTTAACCAGTTGATTTGACAGAGAGGATTTTGTTAGCAATTCATAGAGTAGTAAAGTGACAGGAATGTAGTGTTGTATGATACTGTATCAAATACAATTCAGATTCAGAATTTGTTTTATATTGTATTTTTGGGTCCTCACAAGGCGCTGACCCCAGAGCCTCACTGCTGTTCTTGTTGTTCTTGTTAGCAGAACTTTAAAAGCGTCCAGCGTCGTCAGTTTTGAATGGATGTGCAGGAAATTTTGTACACATAACCTAGAGGTGATTTCCAACAAATGTTCATCGCCCTTTTTTAAGTTGGACCACTGGGTTCCCCTAAACCTACAAGACAAAACGGGTTTCAGCAAGGACTGTACATTAATGCCATTGCCACTAATAGGACACGTCGCATGGATGGCGTGGTCGATTAAGGATTTGTTCTGAAGAACTTAAGGTTGTGAGTTCGAATCGGTTCTTGGTATTCAATTTTTTTTCCCAATTTTAAGAAAAAAATTGTTTCAATTTTAAAATGTATTTTAATTTTGTACAAATGAACAAGAAGAACGTGCAGTTTGGTGAGTGGTCACTCTAGTGTATTCATACCCTGCATGTGCCTGATAAAGCCATGACCTGGGTTTTTTGTAAAATAAAGAATGATTTGATGACAAAGTATTATTTTATGTAGTTTATTTTTTGGCAAAACATAGTACGAACATACTGCAAAACATAAAAAACCATAAAAGTAATACAAAAATCTCTCATCAATGAATTCCAAGAAAATATTTTTAAAAAACACAAATATTGAACTCAATTGATAGATAACTTGTATTTGTCTCAAGTCATCTGATATTTATTTGAAGTTCTCTTAATGAAAATGAATCAGTGAGGTACTTTATACAGAGACTTAGAAAGTGGAGTAGTGTACAGTAGTCTCAAGAAATATTTAATGGTGTTCTGGGATTTGAACCCATGACCCTGGGATTGGAAGTTAAGCACCGTACACGTCCACTATGAATGTTAGCATTTAAGAATTGCTAGTACAAAGCAGGCCTATTATAAAAACAAATTAAGGGACTGAAAGTTTAACTAACTTTCAGTTAATTTTTAATGATCATCAAATATTTAAACCACTCTTCTCATAAAACATTAATTTTTCATGATTAAAAATAGTTTACATTACATTTGTAACTTTTCTTGCATTGTTAATTTTTAAAATTCTATGAATAATATTAAAGTTTATTTAGAATATTATTGATTATTATTACAAAAAAGTATATACAGTTGTAGAACATGTGAACCAAAGTTTAGATAAGAGCTATATAAAAGTCATGGTACCCTTCAATGTATATCTAAAGATTAGATAAAATTTAATGTTTCATCACAATTTAATAAAATGATATATTAAATTGCTGGTAAAAATATTGAAAATAATATGTACTATACATATCATGAGTATGAGTCATGAGTATAGTACATAACTTGTTTTTCCACTACGATACTGTAATTGTTGATGTGCAAAACATGGTTGGTTTTTAAGTTAGTACAACAGTAATCTTGTATTTTTTGTACATAAAAGCATATTACCTTTATTATATGATCTCCATATGGGAAAAATCTAGAGCATTAACACTTATGTTTTGTTTAGGTCCATAGTAGACCTTGTAGAGCTGTAAAACCACATCCTGTGCTTTAAGTATACACTTAATTAAAATACAGAGAACTTATTTACTTTGTATTAATTTCTATATTTAGAATAATTTTAGCAGATGCTAAACTGTAGGATCTTTATCAAAAGTAAGATGAAGTCAAGGAATTGCTTTCTGTAAACCTTCATAACCCTTGCAATGTAATGTTTTTATTTGGATATTTTGATTATGTTTTTGATGAGAGATATATTAATTTCTGAAATGTGATGTGAATCATTAATGTCAGTGCAAATATGTATCATGAAGTCATTTCAAATTATGCTTTAGTTAAGGAACAGGATAGTTACAGTATTCATGGCTACTGTAGATTAAATGTTACTTATTGTCGTTGGTTACAGTTTGCATATTAAAGCCATACTTTTCATTGGTGGTGCCCCTCACTCTCATCTTGCCCTTATATCTCTGTTTTCTTTAATGTTGTTTTCCATGCTTTCTCTATGTTTTGCTTTTTTTTTTTTCAACTTACCACTCCAGTTTTGCAGTTCTTCTCCTTATTAACTGGAAAGCCAAAAGTAATATTTTTCTCAACTTTGCTTTTGTGTCCTTTCCTAAACTATGGGAAGAGCTGCCACCTCTGCTTCAAAACTCTGTTAACATTTCCTCTTTTAAGAATAACTTAAATTAAGCATTTTATATCTTTATATGTTTCTGATTATTTTGTTTTTGTTTTTGTAGTAGCGTATTTCATAATATGAAGGATAGGGAGCAAATCTTGTTTAGGCTTTTGCCCATTCTCTATCCAGGCAATTCATTTTGTTTCAATTCTGTATACTTTTGCTAAATTATTTATTATTATTATTATTATTATTATTATTATTCCTTGCGACTTTTTCCATCTACTTATAGTACATGTCTTTTTCTCTACTTCATAACCATCTTGCTTTTTCTAGTCTTTCCTTCATTCTTTTCCCATTCTTTCTATGTTGTCTAATCTTTTGAAAGTGGTTTATCTGATTCTCTGTAGTGTAAGATAATGAGACAGGAGTTTAAAGTTTAGGGTCAAGCCGGCTCCACCAATCAATGCTTCACATTTGTGTAGTCTTTCAAAACAATATCCACAGCATTACTCTTGTTCCTCTTGTAATAAATAGGACAAATCTAACACCTACTTTAAATGTTATATAATCTGTTATGTGTCATGTGTTCCAAGTGCATTGACGTCCATCCATCCGTGATAGATTACTTGTACATCGTGATGTGAAACTAGAACAGATGAATCTAAGGCAACCTATATAACATTGTGCATTGTGAATTGATGGCTCAAATGGACATTAGTGTTTAAAATATTTGATTGATTGAAGGGACTTTCGCTAAATCCCGCCCCCTGGACATTGTTGCGAAGGTGCCACAAAACAACGGTGTAAAAAAAAAAAAAGCAAACGTGGGTTTGTGGGACAACACATGTGTTTGGGATGTGCATATTCCTGGCCCTCTTTCTGATTGGTCAGTTCAGTTTAATTAGCACTTGGGAAAGGTCTATTTATTCAGTGCTCAACATACATACAAGATAAAACATGATTTGTGAACCAAAAACTAATGAGCAAGTGTTGATTCTTGTCAACACTTCTATTCTCAGTGTTCACTGTGTGGATGACTTGATCAAGACATAGCCAGGAGTATAATTGTATGGATATTAAAAAGAATAAATTGCTTCTAAATTGTTTATCCTTCACCGCTGATGAATAAAGTCACTCTAGGGAATATGTAGAATCGTAACTTGTGTAATTCTGAGTTCTTAGAACATATTTGGCTTTTCTTATCTTCTCGGGTTCTTGCCTTCTTACTTTCCTGCATTTTCAATTTATTTTAGATCAATTGTAATATATTTATCTGATTCAAAAATGAAGTAAATAAATGTTGAATTGAATTGAATAATATAACAAAGCAATAATAATACTTTATTATTATAATTATTGAATTAAAAAAATAATTTAACAAATCATATGATAGTAACTTTGGCATGGAGATTCACCTCCACCGGTGGTACTGTAATTATTTGCATATTACACAATACCTTTAGAAAAAAATGTGTCCTAATGGGAAAATCCAAGTTGGTATTAGTATGTACTCTAAATGGTAATCAGAAGGTCTTTGGTTCGAATCCTGATGTCGATACATTTTTCTCAAATATTTCTTATCATCTGTATAGTGGAACAAAATACATGGGAATAGAAATATTAGATTTAGGTTCCATAGGGAATAAAATGTTGATATGAACAAGTGGTCTAAGATACCACAGTGTTTAAAAAAACTACTATAATCCGGTATACTGTAGGAATATGAAATGTTAAAAAAATTGAAGGTGGGAGGGTTGAAATGGTGTTGTGCCACCTTTTTTTAAAAAAATCTATATTATTTGAGTTGTAAGTTGTACAGTATGCAGTTTTATAAATAATGTGAATGGCTTTACCTTGCCCTATGATTGACACTCAGATAATTGATTGACAATAGTATCTTCTTATCAAATTTAAATGTTTAATGAGTTGAGATATAAATCATAAGTACAATTACCTGGTCAATAATCGTTTTACCTGAGCAGGTATCGGCGACATAGTATACTTCAGTTAATTACCAGCTTCAAAGACAGCAAATACTGTACTGTATTGGAGATTACGTTGTACAGTACTGTACTGTACGACTCTATTCCATTTAAGAATAATAACAAGGCCATCTTCAAATGTGGAGTTACTGTTTATTAAGCTAAAGTTTCAGGTTAAATTTGTTTTGTTGTATAAATTTATCAATGTACTGTAAATGAAAACCGTTTTTCTGATTAGGGTATGTTATTCTGCCATGCCGTTTAGAGAACCAATTTGGCCAAATAAAATTAAATTCTAGTTTCACGTCTCCACCCTCATCAAATTTTGGAGCCTCATGAAAAAATTTACAATTTTCTATTTTTTTGAAGAAAAAAAATTCTTCTAATGACCATAAAAATAATGACTATCTGAAAGAATGATGCCAAGTCTAAAGAGAGGTGGGAACATAAATTGAAGAGATACATTACAAAGATTCATTTTGCTTCTTTTATAAAACAATTACGGTATGCTATTTTCACTATTTACTGTACCAGCCTGTTTACCATTAGTAGAGTACTGTATATAGGATAGTAAAGGCAAATAGTAAATATCCTCACCAAAGAATAATTTCAAATCCTGGACATGAAGCTTAACAATTAATTTTATTTGGCCTTATTTAAGCTTTCTTTAATCAGGGTGTAACCATTCAGTGACTAGCACTGCTTTCCAAGGAAGCCCTGGTACAAGTGTAGCAAAAATATATAGAAAATATGTTTATAAAATAATGTACAATTCAAAAGTAAAACCCTAACAAACTTGAGGTTCTAGAACAATAGCTCCAACTATTTTAATAAATTATAAAGTTAACTATGGTTTAAAATTGTTTTGAGATTAAAATTCCTTTCGTTTATGTTTTTGTTGAATCAAGACTGGGAAATGATATGGATTTATCATCAAATGACATCTGTTTTTCTGTGAATTTTTTTTACAGCTTTTGATGTTGAAATATTTATCACTGTCTCGAAGGTGATTCACTTGAACTTGCATCGTTGACATTTACTTTAAAACTGGCCAAGATACATTACTATCTTGACCTTAAAATGCGCATCTCTTTGCAATAAACTGTCGTGTTAATTTTGTACAGATACTGGTAGGGGATGGGACCTACTGTACATCTGTCTATATGATATACCAAGGCTAAATTGATTGCAAAATAACAAAATAAGAACAAACTGAGACTGGGGTAAAATGTCAGATGATGTTTTTATTAATTAAACTACTACATAACCATTAGAGAAAAGGTTCATCTGGATCTCTAGACTGTATTTTGTTAAGGATAAAACATAAGTTAACGTAATTATTCAAATCATTTTTTGGATCATCAAAAAGAAATTCTTAACAAATACTACATAACCAATTTATGTTTGAAAAGGTTTACTGTGATTTCTTTTGGGCTTATCTGTACCTGTGCAGTCTGTACTTTCCATAATACATACAGTAATACTGCACTGTATAATAATAATTTTCTATCTTTAAAAAGTGTGTAAAATAAGAACAAAATAGGAACATATTGAGCCTAAAACTGGCACAAAAAAAATAACATTGAGCCTAAGCAAAATTTGAATGGTTCATAAAAAATGTATTTGTCATACGCACCCGGCCATCTCAAATGTTGTCATATGTCGCACCATCCCTTTGTAAAGTAGGTCACTGTTTTTAATGCACACCATCCCTAAAGCTGGTTTTCCACTAGGCAAATTTATTTGCGCGAATCAAAGCGTCAGTTCGCGTCCTGAGTTCCGATTGGTTGCGCATTTTTTCGCTAGCAAAATGTGAATGCGCATGGGCATGAGACGCCGCTTTCCATTTGCGCGAATAAATTCGCCAAGTAAAAAACAGGCTTAATGCAAAATAGGTCGCCATGTTTCATGCACACCGTCCCCAATGTTGAATACATTGCCATTGTCATGTGCACCATTTCTAAAGTACCGTTGACTTTCATGGGTAAATAACCAAAGGCATGAGATATTATTACTTTAGCAAAATAGATGTGGCTCTAGTGCCTTGAATAAGCAATAAGCCATTATATGTATATTTACTATAGTCACTAAATAAGCAGCCACGCTTGCACGATGCTTACAAAAGAGTCAATTTTCATCTTTGTTGCACATTCGCAAGAGAAGTAGAATGCCCACGCTTTTGATAATCACACTTAGGTAAACAAATAAACAAAGATTTCAATGTTGCTTGTTAAGAACAGTACATTGCGAAGGTTTGCAGAGATAAGTGGTATGATTGCAAGAAATGAACATCTAGTAACTTGATTAATGCAATAAATTACACGTCATGCTTGTACTGTTGTAATATAGGACAAAGAATAGACAGCTTTTGATGAAGTTACATGTGTATTATTATGTAAGCATATGAGTAATTGTTCAAACATCTTAAATCCATGTATTTAAAACACCTGAAAGGCAGACCATCTGCCTAGTTCGCATGTACAACAGGATGATTATGACATTGGAGAATGAAGCTTAATATTTCAGATATAATTACAGTATTGTTTATTTTTAAAAACTAATTTTATTACTTTACTTTATTTTCCAAAAATGATATTGAAAAGGAAAATAGTAAAGAGGTTGATAATCAGAAAATACAGGCTCTGATGTTGCAGTGTTTCATCCTGGTAAAGCACAAGCTTTTTTATGTTTAAAATAAAATAATAATTAAATTACATATATGTTCGGTAAACGTTGTACTGTAAATCCATTAAAAATCAAGCAAGTCATTAGCCAGTACACTACTGTATTTTTTCTACCTTTCTAGTCTTTGTTAATATTTTTGTTTGCTCTTGAGTATCTCACTCACTAGCTCAACGAATCTCCTTTTATGGATGTGAAGTTGTGAAAACATCAGTCTTCAATCAGTCCTTATTAAAACAAGAACAGTTATACTAAGTCAGCAGATAACTTGCTAAACAAAATGTGCACTATCTTATTAAGTTGAAATACTGTACTTAGTAAAATCCTTGGTGTTACTTTGATGTTTAGACTGCTGTATCATTAAGCCTGGCTTTGCATAGCAACTAAGAATTGGAATTTAAATACACTATTGCATTGTAATAATTGTATTTCATCACTAGTGTCAATGTCATTTAAGAATATTAGGCACAATTTTGATGAAATTATAGGAAATGCCATTTTCTGATAAACTACAGTATCTGGTTCAATGTGCTTTACAAATAATTAAGGAAATTTTTCGTGTTTTTATTTTTTTAATATAAAACTATTGAAATTAAATCGTCCATAAACCATATATATTTGTAATTTTATCTTGTAGTTACATCTTGCAGCTTTGGCCTCCCTCAAGGGAGAGATTATTGAATTGAAACACAGACTGCAATCAACGGCAATAGAAAGAGATGGGCTTGAACGCAAATTAGCAAAAGCTCAGGTTTGTCTTTTTGTTTCAGTTTTCGTGTTGCTATCAGTATCAATAATCTTGTCAAAGACCTTAATAAAATATTTTTATTAGTTGTTACTAGAGGTTTATGGATTATCCAATACGTGCACCATTGAGAATTCATTACTTTCTTGATGCATGTTCAGTTTTATTAAAAATCTATATTCATTTTCAGTGATGATGTATTGTTGAAGATTCCATACATTTACTATTCAACATAATATTTTTGTTAAAGGAGTATGTGTAGTCACTGTTTAGCATATTATTATTGCAGTTTAAAAAATTTGGCTGATTTTAGAAGGGACTTTATACCCAGAGAAATCTTTCTGCAATCAAAAATGTAATTTTTCATCACTGCATACCTAAACCAAAGCCAATCAAATATTCAAAAATTCATTCAAATTATAGCCTGGGGTTGTTGGCCAAGGATAATTGAGCATATAGTAAATGGTAGGCTTATACCCGAGGATGTATGGTAAGTAGTCGCAAGCTATCGTATAGTTGAATGCTACAGTTCATAAAACACTTTTTAGTTTGATGCCAAGTACTCACTGTGCCCGGTGGTCGTCGGCTGACGCGATTTTGCAGGGAACGCAATGCAACGCAATGACATGCACGCAACGGATCATTTTTAATGACGATCTGTTCAGACTGCATCCTAGATTTAAAAGACGATGTCATTGAGCATTCACCGGGAGTGGAGTTGGATTCGTTGTACGACTGTCTTATGATGCACTGAGTTCCCGGGTCAACATGTTCATAATTATTCTCTCTCACTCATAAGACCTATAATGTAAAATTAATAATGATCAAGTGAATATGTTAGTAGGGTAAAGGTATTACTAGTGAATGAATAAATGCCCCAGAAAGCCATGCACTTATCAAATTCTTCCACAAGGATGAAGTAAACAGACCCCTAAGGAAACCCCCAATTCTTCCAGTGATGAACTGGGTTCTTTTAAGTCCACATAAGCCTGGTGTGTCCAATTGCAATAGAAATTTTTTTTTTTTCGGAAATTCCAAATATTGGGAAACTTTCACTGTGGACAGCGTCACACTTATATACAGTGAATACATTGTCCCTTATTTCCTTAATTCTCATGCGATGTTTATTCAATGAGCAAAGATAAAAACTGGCCGGGTTTGAACCAATGTCTTCAGCACAAGAAGCTTAAAGTCTTGGCTAAATTCTCGCTTCTTGGCCAACCGCTTGGCTAGCACAACTAAAACAGATGTTAGGGCTATAGGTTTTCAGTGCCCGTGGCCTATCTCTCCTCACTTGATTGACTAATAATATGTAATGTTTACAGCTCATTGAAATAGTAATAACAAGCTACTAATATTAATGGAAAAAAATGTTGAGTCTATTGCTCTTTTTATAAATGTATATTCATTTCTTTAAATATTTATAATATTTTTTTTTTATATTTTTTTTTTCACCGAGCTGTAAACATTACACATGTTAATAACAAGCTACAAATATTAATGAAAAAAAATTGAGTCTATTGCTCTGATTAGAAATGTATATTCATTTCTTTAAATATATATATGTATATATATTGTTTTTTTTTTGTGTTTTTTTTAAATCTTGTTTTTCACTGAGCTGTAAATATTACACATTGATATACTTCACCTTGCAATCAACTTTCAATGCGTAATTAATTGTATACATACTTCATATTTGACAGTATTATGTTTTATCCCCTTCAAAGAATATGACCTTTAACCTTCCCTAGGTAACAATGTCTGTATTTAGGCTGAGTGCACCGACTTGTAAATAAAACCAATAGTCTAACAGCCCAGCCACCTAATCAATCGTTGGAAGTGCTTGATGATGTATTTTGCATATCATTTGTCAGTTTAATCGTAGTAGATAAAATGACTTAAGCCTCTAGTGCCCTGGGGTGTCATATAGAGCTATTACAGTAAGGAGCAATCAGCAAGTTTACGCAATGAACAAGCTTTAATGATTCTAATACTTTGCTTGTGAAGTCCACTTTACAAATTTTAACACAAATGATGTTGGTCAAAAAAAAATCAGAGTACAATAATGATAACCACAAAACAGTTCAATTTGAATTTTGTATTTATTAAATCCAGATTAGAATATGAACTAGATCCAATGATTTAATATAATGTCAGCATTAACAACATATCTAGTAAGACCTATAGTGTATGCCTGTGACAAAAATAGGGAAAATTAAGACCAAATTAATAACATCAATAAGAAGAATATTCAACAACAAAAAATAATAATGTATTACAGCCTTGGCACCTAATAATCCACCCCCAATAAAAATAGTCGTAAACTAATATTTAATATACTGTACAGTGCTAATTAGAAACCCTCCATCTTATAACAAGCATATAAGATCAAATACAGAAATAATGTTAATACCTTAATATTAAATGAATTTTTAAAAAACAGTAGGCCTAAGACCTTAAGGTAATTAAACCCAAATTTGTGGCGGAAAATTACAAATTAGCAAATTCTCTGTGTATGAATTTATGACGTGTCAATGACTCCTTAAGTGAAGCAGTCTGTAACAAGTGTGTTATTTAAATATTAATGTTTAGGTTGAGCGTTCCAGGTTAATACATGAAAATGATGACCGTCTGGAACAGCAAGCTATTCGCTATGAAGAGCGAATCACCGAACTCCACAGCGTTATTGCTGAACTTAATAAGAAGATAGACAGAACACAAGGAGACACTATAAGGTATTTTACATCTTTCATTAAAAAGATCTATATGGAAATAACCTGACCTATAGTTGCTTCATTGTATTTTCTATTATAGGATAATTTCATTCACAATATTTAATTTTTAAAATTTTGTGGAACAAGGTCCGGAAGACCATTGTTTTGATTGACACCACGTTGTTTGAATACTTTAATTAAATCAATTGTAATTTAAATTTATAAAACTGAAATCTGCCACTTGTATTTCGGAAATGGTTGAAATGTCATGCTAATGTTGAAATGTAGTCATTTAAAGTACACAAATGTAATTATAATCAATAAATAGCTAAGTTAGTAAAAATTATAAATATGATTTCTAAATGTTTTGTTAATTTAATCCAGGGTCCCAAGTCTCTCTGACATCGGAACAGCCTCACGCACTCCCGCAAGAAAGCAAACACCTTTCGGAAACTAGCCCATCTTCTACAAATTCACATTTGCATATTCACATTTGCATATTTACATTTGCATATTATAACTACTGTGTTATCAACCGTCTCCTGGATTTCAGCTTGCAATGGGTATCGCCTTGCGCAGCTAAATAATTACGTGTTAAGAAATCTCATTTCACCAGATTACCTGGAAGTGGCTTTTTCTTTTAAATTCAAATCCCTGGTATATTGCTCAATATCGTACTTCTTATTCATTTTAATTTAATCAAGTCTTTTGGCCTAAGTACAAAAATTTGTATAAATTACAAAAGCAAGTTACTGTAATTAAGTGTTAAATTATTGTAAAATGCATAAAAATTGACAAATTTAATCTTTTTAAAAACCTCTATCTGAATTTGTCATTATTTAACTAAATACTGATCATAATACATATTGTTGCATAATGAAATGCATTCTCGGATTGAAGTGAATATAGAGCGTTGAAATCGCATTGTAATTGGGGCACGGTATAATCAGCTGTAACTAGACCGTTTGCGTTGGCACTATAATGACCCAAAGTGTGTTTGTTTATTACTTAAGGGATGCAGCTTTATGTCAAAGCCTAAGACTAGACAGATTGCAATAGCAAGACCCAATTTATATATGTATATTACTTTAAAGATGTAGTTTTTAAGTTGTGAAATGGATGTCATTTTCTGAATTCTGATGTCGTATGCAAAAGTAGGACATGGTGTAATTTTCATATAAACACAATGAACTAGATTTCGTTATTGCCAAACTATAGCAGATTTTACCAATTAATAACTATAATAATTGTTCATTAATCATTTGTTTTCTTGTTGGTTGTAGGGAGGAAGATGAGTTTTCACAGTCAGCATCCAGCCCACCAAGTAATATTAGTAACAGTGGAGGAAGCTGTAATGGAAGTTGCTTTCATGGTAGTGAATCCATTCAAATAGGTAATTTAAGAAATAGATACACTGAGAGATGAGGTAGAAAAAGTGAGATAGGAGGATAAACTAATAAAGAGAGAATAATGAACTGGTAGAGAAAAAATAATGAAATTATATACGCTGAGAGATGGAGAAATTGTGAGATAGGAGGATAAACTAATAGAGAGAGAAGGATGAACTGGTAGGGAAGAAAGAATGAAATGATAGAGAAAGATGAACTTGGTAGAGAGAAGAGATTGAACTGATCAAGAAAAGAGGATAAACTGGTAGAGAGAAGAGGTTGAACTGATTGAAAGAGATGGTAGATAGAGGAGAGATTACTGGTAGAAAAGAAGATAACCTGCAACAGAAAGAATATTGTGAACTCATAGAGAGATAGAAGATGAACTGGTACAATATGTAGAGAGGGAGAACTGGAAGATAGGAGAATTGAATTGATAAAAATAGGTGTTGACCTAGTAGAGAAAGAAGAGTGGTTACTGGTTGACAAAGATGAGCTTGTAGAGAGATAACTGGTAGACAGAGAAACGAGAAGAACTTCAAAAGAGAAGAAGTTGAGAAAGGATAATAAACTGGGAAATAAACGTAAGGGTAGTCTTCATAAACCATTAGTAAAGATAAATTTAAAGTAAATACTTTAAATTTAAAGTGTGTTTGCAGACAGTTTAATGTTAACAATGTAAATGTAGTAAATATTATTTATTTTTGTACATATCTGGTTATGCTAATTGAGATGATTTTCAGTAAAATGTAATTTACTTGTTTCATAATATAGTCATTCTGTTGTAATAATCTTTTATAATAGTTTTTTTGGTATTATTGGAATCTTTTTTACAGACCAGTGCAATGATTTAAACGCGGAGCTGACTCGAGTCTTTGAAGGTATTGAATGCTCAATACCGTCACGGAAGGAGCTCCATCAACATGTTACAAGTATGGAACAGCAAGCGCAACAACTGGACAGTGCAAGTAAACAATCTCAGCAGAGGGCGCTTCAGGTAACCATAGTGATCTGCAAAAGTCACAGAAAAAAATACTGAATTTCATTTCATTTGTTTCACTATAATACATCAAAAACATACAAAAGACAACAAAAACAGTGGCAGAATAAACAAAAAGCAAGCTAAATTACTGTGAACTGTTTTTCCTCCGACAAGGGTATAACAATAAAATTCAGAATATTATTATTAAATAGAAAAATATAATATAAACAAAAAGTAAAAGAAAAATAGAATTCTTTGATTACTAACTGAAAAAGCTTTGAATGAATTAAAATTTTTTTAGAATTTCTTCTTAGAAAACTAGATTGAATTACGTTATATTCACAAGGATAACGTATTAAGTGAATTGATAAATATACATTATAACATCATGTAAAAAGAAAAACAAATTTAATAAGATTTACTTGATTTTGATCAGTATCTGTATGCTATTAATATCAGTTCTATTCCCAGTAGTCTCATTCTAGTCTCATAATGAAGCTTTATGGAACATTGCTCTACATCGCTCCATTCCATAATAATAATTAAATAATATAAATGAGGTTTTTCGGTTACACTATAGAAATCCTGCTTAATGATTCAGTTTCAGCTATGCATCGAATATAAAGTATAATAATTACGATAAAAAAAGTTATGTCCCTATTCCACAAAATAATTATATAAAGTGGTGTATGTTACATGGCAAGAAAATGTTTATGTGGATATTTATGTTTGATAAAATTTATGTCATCTTTAATAATTCTTCTGGGGTAATTATGAATCTAACACCAAATATAAGATCCCTTCTAATTTATGTATTTGTTTTAATTTGGGTTTAGATCTTGATGGGTTGATATTTATTGCGTTCTTGTGTACCTGACATGTTTTCATTTTTATGCTTGCGCGGTAATATTGCCACTTGATACTTGCTATTCATCATTGGCTTTGTAATCCAGCTTCCATGTCATAATAATTCATTCTTAATCCATTAAATCCCTCAAAATCGATTTTAATCTAAAGATACAAGAGATAGTCCCTGGAACTGTCATCCAAATGAGAAATCAAACTAAAAAAATGTAATCGATTCTGAGAAAGATTATGAATTTTACATTTCTCAAATGATAATGCAAGTTATCCCACACAATTTCAAAATAATTGGGTCATGCTATGATAATCATAATGCCACACTATTTTTCATTGTAAAATACAGTTCAACTTGCCTAAGTCGATTCCAAAATGGCATTGAAAAATTGTTCGACTTTGATAAAAATTTGACTTACAGATCATTAATTAATAGAAAACACAAACAATTTGGCATGTAAAATAAGGTCGACTTAGAATTTTTTCGAGTTAGGCAAAGTTGACTTAGGCAAATTTAACTGTATACACACACAACATACAATTTACAGCATTCAAATAGTGTAGTAGTAAATCCTTGCAAAGCCTCTAGAGCTTATCCCCTGTCTCTGTACCGTGAAGTGGATGAGAGTGTTATACTCCTCCTGGGTGGGACGCTGGTCCACCACAGCGTCACAAAGTGTCTTGCTCAAGGACATAAGCGAAATGTGCACAGCAAAGGATTGAAACCCTGACCTTGAGGTTGGGAAACCAAACCACTCCCACTGCACCAAGCCGCTTCCACAAATAGTGTACAGAATGTAAACTGTATAGTTGTTGACGTTATGCCATTAGAGGCACTGTCTGTGTTTTTTCTTATTTAATTTCTTGTTTTCCTCCAGGTTATGAAGGAAGTAGAAGCCTTGAATCTGGACTCATCCAGTGATGTGGACCAAGCCTCCAAGATGCAAAGACGTCGTAGCAGCCTGGAACAGGAGCTGAGAATACTACAAGAAGAGAACGAGAACTTAAATACTTCAATATCAAGAAAAGATGATGAGATGTTGAAGATGAAAGCAAATTTAATGACTGTCCGTGAAGAAAGGGAAAAGTTTAGGAGAAAGGTAATGAATGTATTCAGATATTACGCGATCTTAGATTTAATAAACCCCACCCCCTAAAACAAAACAAAAAATATGTCATTCAGGAAGTTAAAATTTATGGTTTTAACTGTCCACACACCAATTTAGTAAGTAGTATGTTTTCAATTTTTTTAGTAATTTCATCTGGTTTTCTTGGTATGCATTAAAATGTGATTTATCATACTTGTTATAGCGCCCTCTGTGAACATATTTCAAAGAGCTTTTCAGCATTACATAATAAAGGAAAGCGAGCAAAAGGGAGTGGGATTTGTTATTGGGCCTGATACTGATGCTGTTATTTGCATAAATCGTTAAAAAGACGAAACAAATACAATGATAGATATCACTAGGTAGATAAATAGGATAATGTCAAATTTCTTTCTTAAATAATCTAATCATAAATAATGTAAAATTATTAAGTAACTATTTGTTTCCCAGGTTCGTGAAATGCAGGCTATGATATCAACATTACAAAATCAAAATGGGAACCATCGGACAGGCCACTCGTCATCGTCTGAGCATCTTGGCTCTCCTACCCAGCGCCCATCACCGGCACCATCACACACTGGTATCAACCCTAGTACAGGCGAGCTAAGCTTAACAGGTTCTGAAAGAAAGAAAGAGATGGCTGTTAGCAAAGTAGCAGAAAGAGTAAAGTTAAAACAATCCAGGTCAGCTGATCTTAAACCAGGTCATGACCCCAGGCAGGTCTTAGGTCATGAGATCTCCGCCGCTGGAGTAAGTATATAAAATGCTTCTAAAACATACATATTTTTTTTTCTTTTTTAAAATAATGTAGAAAATGCATGAAATGTGTTAATGATGTTATTTATTCTGGGCATACATATTTCCTTCTATGCCTGGTTAAAAAAAACAAGAATCCTGAGATTCCTCTACTGTGATTGGCTGTCATACTATAGATAGCATCTAGATACATCTTTTTAAAAAGAAAAAAGCAATTCAATGTATTAATTAGGATTTTTGTTATGTGTGTTGAATATTCTGTCATGAATATTATTATTTATTATATTGTGTAATATTTCTGCTCAGATTCAAAATTCCAAGCTTGCTGAGCACCTAGCTCATTCCCTCCAAGAGTGTTCCAGCCTCCAAGAGGTATTCCAAACACTCAATTCCCACGGACTCTCCATTCCTGAAAACAAAGTACGTGAATTTGAGGTTGAGATGGAACGACTCAACAGCAAGATAGAGCACCTGAAATCCCAGAATGACCTGTTGTCGTTAACCCTAGAGGAAAGCAAAGCCAACTGCGATAGGCTTAGTATGTTAGTTGGAAAGTATGAATCAAATAATACAGCATTACAAATGGCGGTGAACTACAGCGATCAGACGATAGAGGCGTTAAAAACACAGCTTGACCTGGCACAGTGCGAGCAGCAGTCTCTATTAGCAAACTGTAAAGCAGCAGGCCTTGGAGGATTAGGTGAGTGTACAGCTTATAGTGATGCATTTTTCAGGATAAGATTATATGTGTTGGTTTGATGTTTCAAAGCGATCCAAGGACTAAATATTTTATCCAATGACAATAATCTTACTACAAATTAAACATGCATTTGAAATCTAAATGATAAATGTATGGTCCAATCATAGAATTATCATTTATTCCCAATCTACATAAATTTCCCAGCACTTCCTTGATCTGACAGTTTTGTTATCCTTTGTATGCTGTTAAGTTAAAGATGTCCAAGTTGTTATAGGAAAATATTTTCCTAGTCAAATAACTTCCAGTACATATACAGTGCACATCCCCCCCCCCCAACAATACTGTTCCATTTTAAATCAAGGAAATCTGAATCTTAATTGTCTCATTGGACGTTGAGAACCTTGTTAATCCTTTGAAATGAGCATTACCTTGATAAAATAGAATTTTTGAGGGCTTGACCAGGTACTACCAAACACTGTATCTTTATTAAATAATAATAATAATGATGATAATGATAATAATAAAATCTTTCTTTTACAACAGAAGCTTGTTCACCAAGGTGGTGTTCTTCCACGAGGCCGTATATGTAACAGATTGTGAAAACTTTCACAATCAGTTCATCACTTAATAATTGGAGAATATAAATTGTTATCATTTACAGGTGAGAATTCGGAAAGCTCAGGAGATGATTCTGAGGATACAACAAGCATGTTGCGACGTGTCCATGAGAATAAGAAGATTGCTGAAAGCATGGCCAAGTCGTTGTTACAGAGGCTAGACAGAAGCTGTGGAGCTGTGCTTACGCATGTACAGGGTGCTACCCTTCAACCATGGGAAGATGTATCCTCACAAAGTCATACTAGGTAAATCAAATACCAACAAGTTTGTTGTACTTCTTCAAATCCACTTGTAAAGAAGACGAGCGGTTTAATTTAAAAGCGCCGTAACCTGAAGCCTTACATCTTCGTTTGAAACCCTCATTGCTCTTGGTTGAGTCGGTAGAACCAACCCTTCTCGGATTAAGACTATAAATTGTGGGTTCAGTATTCACAAACTAAATCATGTGCACGTTATAATACCGGGGACATCCTATGAAAAGAGCAGGGGTTTACTCTAGTGTTCTAGTGAAGCCTGTGCTGAAATAAGCCCCTTTAGAGAGTAGGAAGTTGTAGGAACGAGTTACATTCTGTAGCAATATGTGCTATATATTATTTCTTATTTTGACTAAGGTACTGTACTTCATAGGAGCCATTGTGCTTTTTATATTGAGTCATATAATGGCTAGAAAGTGGAGATTTTTTAATCCTGAAAATAAAATCCTAAAAAAAAGTATTTGAACCCAGGGTGTCCACTAACAGAGATAAAAACTTCAAGTTTTAAAGAAGAATATAGTTCCCATCTTCAGTATTACCTTTATAGAGGTTTGTATACTGACTTTAATATTAGAATATAAAAATAGTAGTCTGAAATATTGAACAGATTACCGAAGAAGGAGATTGTAGAAAACTTTTTTTATCTAAATTTATTAAGAACAGGAGAAAATATTAATTACAAGTGCAAGGAATGACACTTAAATTAGATGCTTTGTTAATAAGATGCTTGAGTACTATATTTATAATTTGGTGGTTAAGTAGCCTATAGGCCTAATCAATTCTAGATTCCTGCTCTCAAATTCTACACATTCCAGAATGTTTGTTACTTGAAAACCTAACTCTGCTCTGTTAGCCTCATACCAAGATCTTGAGGAATGTTATGTTCACAGTAAGACTGGGTTTCTGAACCCTAGGACCATGAGGTCATTTCATGGTAGTATTTCATCAATGTTTATATCTCATCAATTAGGAATATTTTATATCTTATTAATTTGTAGTATAGGTGCCTTGTAATATGTGAATATATTAATTTTGGAATGGTGTTCGTTTACATTATGTTACAAACATGACTGAGAATAGGCCCCTGGGACTGTAGGTGTTTGGATAGTTTTCCATTGTTGTTTATGGCGCCTGTGCCTTGGGTTACATATGTACTTTAAAAGCTGTGTATTAGATTCAATAGAAGTGATTAGAAAATAAATGATTGAATACAAATATATAAAAGTTAGGTTAATAGAGATTAGGTTTAGTGATACCAGCTTTATTGAAAGGTATTACAGTATTTATCAGAGATGGTTTTGAAAACCATTAATTTGTTTTTAAATTATTAGTGTTCGTTAGGCTAGAATTAAATATTTGTAGCTTGCCTTTTGATTTGCTTGTTCTATCACCAAACTGTCTCCAGTATGCAAATATTTTATTTAGATTCTATAAAAGTTATTAGAAAATAAATGATTTTTTAAAAAAAATGTATATAGTGAGGTTAATAGAGATAAAGTTTAATAATAATAATAATAATAATAATAATAATAATAATAATAATAATAATATGTCATTCTTATATAGCGCTTCATGCACAAAGCCTCTAAGTGCTTCACATATACTGATATGAGCTTTATCAAAAGGTTAACAATTGATTTAAATATAATTTATTAGTGTTCATAAGGCTAGATTTAAATATTTAAAGCTTGCCTTCTGATTCGCTTACTCCATCTATCACCAAAACTGACCACACAAAAGGAAAAGTGAAATATGTGTAATTTGACTGTTAACATCATGTAAACAGCTTCCTCAATATTGCATTAACATTAATCAATCATGTTCAGAAGGCTGCATAGATGATTGACACAAAATGTCAGCAACTGATCTACTGAGTAATCAGCCTGTCCACCTAACTAAGGCTAGGTCAAAATGCCATGTCCAATACAACTGGCCAATAAACAGACCAATCAGAATGAGACGTTGATTGACGGCCTGTATCCAGTCAAATAACACAACAAACTATCTCAAAATTCCATTTAAACAATTTGAAAGCTTATCTGTAACTGAACCGCGAATTATCTTGACATGCCAATCAATCAATCAATCATTCAATCATTCAAGCACATTAATGAAGCGAAAATAATCATGTTGTATGTATATGCAAGCTCACACCTTCTTTTGTGGTTTCGAGTCTTGGCTTTTAATTAACTTGTCTTTCAAATTTCTACAATATGAATATTTATTGAAAATATAATAATAAATTCATCAACATTTTCAGATGCATTACTTTACTATATAGATTGAATTATGATTAAAATATAAAGCCATTTTTGTAAAATGCTATAACATTTAATTAGCACTAAATATAATGCTATAATATTTAGATTTTTATTCAAGTAAACTGTTAATCCAGCGATGCGTTGGTTACAATTAATACTCGATTGAATTTCAAATTGTTCTCCTTCTTTTTTTTGCTGAAACTCAATATTTTTAGTTTTGACTTTAACATAGATAGGGACAGTGTTATGTTGTATTTGTTAATGGAATGTTATAAGCATTCACCAAAAAAATAAACATGTGAAGACAGTTTACAAGTCTACTTAAAGGTTGAAGCTTGCTCTCACAGCAGACGAACATACTTCAAGGATTTAAAATATTTATTTGTAATTCCAGCACAACAAGCTCAACAGCGAGTAGTTGCGACACAGAATTTAGTAAAGAGGATGAACAGCGGTTGAAGGATTACGTCCAACAGTTGAAGAACGACCGCGCAGCTGTCCGTCTGACTGTTATGGAACTTGAAAGTGTACATATTGATCCATTAAGCCATGATGTTGCGCCGCGACAAGACACGCAACGACTTGATTTAGAGAATGCTGTACTGATGCAAGAACTGACAGCTCTTAAGGTGAGAAGCATACTTACCTGTCTGTGTTGCATGCTTACTTAAGGATTACTTAATAGCATTGCTTAGCAACAGCTGATGTGTATTGAAAATGGGATAAATAATGTATCATCCATTAGTCCACAGTATCATTCCTCATTTTATAATCATTCGTAATCAGTTTCACCCAAACGTCTTTATCAATTCATCATACTTTTGTCATGATAATCATTTCCCTTTTCATCAATATTAATTACCTTTTTTGTAGTGATAATCTTCATCTTTATTATCATTAAATACACACCCTTTTTCATCATTATCATCAACATTTTCATTACCTTCATCATCATTATAATCATTGTTATAATCACCTTCATCATTATTTCCATCATTATCATATCATCTACACCACCAACAGCATCATCTGATGGGAAATACGCCATTATGCAGTAGGACATCATCACCATCATCATCATCGTCATCATTATCATCATCATGTTGATTATTACCTATGTTATATTAGTCTTTAGACTTATAGCCCATCACCAACAGATATTGCTATTACATTTTATTACCCATTGCATATTACAGGAGGAGCGGGCTGAACTGAAAGCACAGAATTACCTGCAAGACAAAGAACGCAAAGCACTTGAACTTAAATTAAGTTCAAGGGAGGCACAAGAAGAGGCCTACTTAGTACAAATCAACAATTTGAAATGTGAAATGAAGGAACAAATGTCACATCACAGCGGTGGTAGCGATAAGGGTGGTTTTACACGGCCGCATTATGCCAAGGTATGTCCTATGCACTATTTTTTTCTGCTGTTAATTTTCAAGTGTTGCCAAATTTGCTTGAGTTAAGCTAGGCCAAGAAGTTCATTGTACTGTGAGACTTTGAATTCCACGAAGAATTATTTTTGGCAGTTGTACTTATTATAGTTTGGGTTTCACACATCAAAATCGGCTGAGGAGATGGGACATGGCAGATACTTGACTCATCTGGTAGACATCAAATCTTATTTCGACAGTCAATTTAATCAAGTGTTACTACTGCCAATAGAAATAAGTATTTTATTACCCCATCTTCCATTTAATTTATCTGCATGATGGAATATTTTCTTCAACAAAACGTTTACCTAAATCACAGTTAACAGTAAAACATTCAAAAATCTATTTTTCCCTCCGAATAATAACATTACAGTAGTTACTGTATTGCAAATATTCATCATACAGTAAAAAAGGCTGAGGACTAAAAACACTGTATTTACATACATGATAAATTAAAAAATATGAATTTTAATCATCAAAAATGAACACAAAACAAATCATTACACCTATAAAAAGTAAAATCTATATTTGGCAGTGGATACTATTACACAAATTCCTTATTAGGAATTAATTTCAGACTGGTGTAACAATAGGCACTGCTTAAAATGTTTATAAGTATACTTTGCAAAATAAATGTTTTCAGCTTCCGCTACTTTTTACTATGCACATGTTTATAAAAATTAAATTAATGAAATACAGTGTTTAGTTAATAAATGTGGAGACTTCTATTAACCAAGACATTATTATATACCTTACCTAAATTGTCATCTCGAGTGTCATCTCTTTAGTACAAAGCACTTTTTATAATACAAATTTGAAATGGGTGCTGTCTATACATTGTTAATTCATATCACAACGTCTGAGAACTATTCATTAAAGCATGTTCATCACCTTGAGCAGACAAGAGTACATAATCAAGTGCATTTTACAAGGATTCATATAAATCGATATTATTTTAATAAGATGATGTCGGAAAAGAGTACTGCACTATGGTAAAGTTGACAATGTTATTGTTATCAACAGAATGGCTTGTCATCGCCAGTATCCCTTGCAGAAGTGCATTCTCTGGATGACCACAGTGTTGCCTCACAAGATGAGTTTATACAGCGAGAGAAGAAGATGAAATCTAGAATCCAAGAGCTGGTCACAACTCTAGAGAAGGTTCAGAAGAGCTCTGAACTGCGGCACCAACAGTCGTCAGAATTTGTGGCAGATTTGAAGAGAGCTAATAGGTATGGATAACTATGGTTATAACCAGGAAAAGATGAACACCAATCTCACCCTTTATACTTTAGTCATTATTTATGGTAGCATGATTCTTACCTGCACTTCATTAATTTTAACCTCATAAATATTAAAGATAAATAAATGAGATGGGAACATTACCAACACAGTAATTTACTTGTATTTACTGAGTTATACTGTTATTCAACTACTAATTTTATGCACATAATGATTATTATTATGCATTTAAAGGGCCAGTGTCCATCAAATTTACTAATAGCACATCTAGTTGACTCTGGAATATGTAAATAATTTTAAAAATTGATCTAATTTGAACTACGACAAATTAAGAAAATATAGGGATACCTACTTCGTTACTTTTGCGATTGATACCAGGTAGGAACAGCTCATATCTTCATTGTAGGGTACCTTACCTTAATTTAATCTACTACCCCTTAGATGTTACTAAAATCTATTATACTGTAATGAAAATAGATTTCAAATACAATAAATTGTAAAACTTTGCAATTCAAGGCATTACACTTCTTACAGCAGTTACTTACCATTCCATGAATCTCCCTCCCCTCCCTGCCAGCTGTTCAAAATGCCACCCTTCTCCCACTGGTTACTTGTCAATTAAACCCCACACCTCTCACATTAATTTTATTTTTGTTTCAAAAAATTACAACATAAAAACCAACAATACAAATACTACTTTTTTTTTTAAAGGAAAAAAGCAATATTTCAAACATTACTTAAATTATCTTACTGTGATCTTTGATGTTGACTAATAATGACAGTGTCAGTCATAATTATTTCACCATTGCTCTCCTAAGACTTTCATCCATCCTGCTGAGTCCCTGTAGATTTCAATCTCAGTCCTTGTATATGTAACTACACTAATCAGCCTATACTGCTTCATCATTTAATCCTCTTGTGATAGGTAAATTAATGATTGATATATTAGTTGATTGATATGACATGTCATATTATAGTTTTATTGGATGGCTACTGGTTTTTTTCATTTAGAAAATATAATTTTTCTGTTGGGAGGGTCATCATACGTTATGCATTCTTTCAGGATTTGTTGTCATGCTATATTCGTGATAGTTTGCTATTCTGTTGTTTTCATTTGTCCAAACAACACCAAGATATTTGATTCTTGATTATCATTTAAGCTGGATAATAAGTGTATAATAGTGTTAAAAATAAAAAATATAATAAACAATAAGTAAAATTATACATAATTTTAATGAAATAGCTAGTGTACATATTTAAGCATTAGCTTGTGTATATATGGCTACATCATTCCAATCTTTTGTTTGTAATATTAAATTAAGGTAATTATTGTTTGTAATATCTGCTTCACCTAAACATTTTAATGTTAAGTTTGCCAGAAGATTTTTTTCTTGTTTTATGATCTAAGTCTCATTTTAGTTGTTTTTATTTCTCTTTCCAGTGCCTTAGTAACGGCGTATGAGAAAGCCAAAAAGAAACATCAAAGTCGACTCAAGAAGCTAGAAGCTCAGATGTTAGCGATGGTTGAACGACACGATACACAGGTATTTAAAGTTCATCTCGCACACTTACACCACCGAACACCACACTTAAACATTTATCTCATTACTCAACTCATTTTATCTTTGTCTTACTCATCAAAAGCTGTACCAACTGAAGTTAGTACGGCCTTCAAGTTTGTTTTTAGAAATTCTAAAAATTAATCCGGTCAAAATATCCATCTTTTGTCTGTTAATACTTTTTAAAATGTAATTTAAAATTGTAGATGGTTTACATGCAACTCAATGTATTGAATTTAAGATGCTTAAATGAATCACAATGGTGACTAGAGGTTCAAGTACCTTGCATAATTTATGGAATTGATTGAAAGCCATGTAGAGCAAAAAGTTAATAACATCGCAAGGAAAAAATTATGAACATTGCGGAAAAGAAATAATCTTCAGGATTTGAGTTGTCTTATGAAATGCTGATGAGATCATGTTTAATATTGCGATGTGAGGTATTACAATGCCTCAGCATTATCCTAAACTTTTAACAACTTCTTCTTTAGATTTAACAACCTTGAAAATAATGCGACCTGTGTTGCGAAGAATAGATCAAGCATTAATTTAATCTTGTTAGAAAATATATCAATTCATAATTCACAACAAGATGACAGATATTATTTAAAGGATATGAGTGAGGTGAAAGCATGCAGCTGAAAGGATCTTTATATATATATATATATATATCTCCAATCTTTTTTATCGATAAAAGATTTTATTTTATAAATCCTTGATAGGCAGTTCAAGTTTGTTAGTAAATAAGTAATATTTAAGAGCAAATAATTTAATTTCTATGGTATGTAGCAAAGAAGAGAAATAAAGATGTATGATATTAAGAATAATAATTTTTATTTGGCAAAGTAAAGTACAGTCTTTCCAGGAGCAAGGAATAACCATTTCAAAAATATATGTTAATAACTTGAATTGTATAATAATCATATTATAACATTAGAAGGTCGTTGATAAGGCAATATAAAGTAAAAGTAAAGAAATATTACATTTGTAAGTAATGGTAAGTAATAAAATTATTGTAATATTAATTATATATTGAGATAATAGAAGTGATGATGTATATAATAAAACATTTTATTATTATTATATCTGTCACAACCTCAGCCTCTGGAATACTGCCCTCAATATGATGATAATTGTATATTATTGACCTATAGGGTGCATTCAATTGAATGATACATGAGTACAGTTATTAACCTCATGATGTCATGCAGTCTGATAGAATAAGGTGATCTTATAATGATTAGTAAATCCATGTTGGATTACACTAGTGCAAGTCTCTACTCATCATACATTAAAGGATGTCACATGGCGACGATGCCACGTCACGCATCAATCACATGCAACTCTGATGATGTGTGAAATAGCACATCGTATGTGTCGCATGCACTTACGCAACGAGAGCCAACTGGCACAGAGGAACCGTATTTTCCGCAGTTCTTAGCCCCATCAAATTGACTATAATTAGGCCTGACAGATAGTCCTTCATTTAACTGGCAGCGAGATCAAGTCAAGGAACTTAACGTTAAACTATTGGTTATCTTCATTGATTTGAATTAGCCCTCTGTCTTCTTACTTTCATTTGGATCTATTTCTTTGCATTCTGAGCTAAAGATATCATTGATTGTGCCAAAGCTAATTAACTGAGCAACAAGATTACTTTATATTGGCATTTATTAACTTGGTCATTCCATCATATAATATAATAGTGCAGTTTTGCCTTTATTATTTAAGTGACACCAACAAACTGGATAATAAATTTCAATAAAGTCAATTTACATTAAAGTAACCACATGGTGTAGGGCATGTCTGGAGCCAGGAAGAGGAAGTCCGATATTTTACAAGTTTCTCGAAAATGTCTCAAAACAGCATTTTCAATCATATTTTAGAATTTTCCCACACCCTTTTCTAACTTCCAAAATGTTTTGTAATATATTGTGGTTTGAGTAGAATTTGATAATATCAAACAATTATTTTATTCCGTGGTGCACCAAGTATTAATATATATTATTACTTTGCCTTGCAAACCTTCAAACAATAAATATTTATTGAGATTAAAAATCAATAAATAACAGAAATGATTTCACTCAAAGCCCTGGAAAAATTTAATTCAAATACTTACTATTAATTAGAATTTCATTATCTTATGTAAATGATAAAATTTGCAACAATAAAGGTACATTAATCTTCTGTTTTAATTTAAATTACTGCTATACTTTAAAAATTTCATTATTGTATTTTGAAAACTTGAATTACCATAAATGTTACAAGTTTATTTCTACTATGTACATGATTTAACAATTAAATTTATAGTATATGTTACTATTGTAACAACATTTATTTTATTATTTTCAGGTGCGAATGTTAAAGCAAAGGATCGCACTATTGGAGGAAGAAAACCAAGCAACAAGACGACCCCACAATGAGACCTCACTATGACATCATTGTAACATCGCCAAGACATTACCTTGGCAACTGGTGTCTCTTGAGATTCTTTACCTTATTTATTGATGGATATCACTGCAATCTTAGCATCATTGTGACGTCATTATGACATCATCACCTTAACACCTGATATTTTATGAGATTGATATTTTGATTGACGTTGCCTCAATCTGAAACAATGCAAGTTCGCATCAAGCAGTGGACATTGTCTACAATTGTATAATATATTCAAAATTTTATGGATTTCACTTTATTGAAAAAAATGTGTGTTGTAGTTGGTTATCAAAACCTTTTAACCCTGCAATGATCATTACCTTGATGGAGTTAAAGAAAGAAAAAAACCTGTATAATACACAATAAGTATTAACCAATACTTGGTGCAAAGCATCTACAACCTTTAGCTACATGTTTTGTTAGACAGGGGTAAAAAATTAAGTATGATATAGATTTACCTTGTTCAACCACACTCATTGGCCAATCACATATCAATTCTTTAGCAACAATCAATACTCTCTGTCAGTTTCATGTTTGCTTTTCCTTTTTTTTTGTAAAAAATGCATATTGTATCTATTTATGGATTAAAAAATTGTATAATATGTAAATATGTAATGCAAAGTATATCGTTAATAGGCTTCTAATTAGGTCGTAAGTGACATCAGCTGTTTAGTCATTTTAAATCGTTTTAGTAGATAAAGTTATTAAACAGTTTTATAAATAAATAAATAAGCACCTTAAACATGTTCTGAAGCAAGAATTTTAACAAGAGTTCTCCCAATAATTAAGTACAAATGTTTGTACTGTACTTAGCTGGGCTTATTTGGTAAAGCAATTATTTAGTACTACTAGGCTAAACAAGTACATATTTTATCATAATCATTTTCAACAAGCTTTAAATTCTAATTACAATGTATAAAATACATTTCATAGTATTCAACAACCAGAATTTCATTTAAGTTATTATCATTTTTAATTTCCACAGGAGGTGTTTCTCCATACAAAAGTTACTATCATATGAATTGCTATTATTCATTGCATGTTACGCAATACCTCGAGAAAAAAAATGTGTCCTAATGAGAAAATTGAAGTGTGTATACCACTTGGTATCATAGCTCAGTTGATTGAAGTGTGTATACCACTTGGTATCATAGCTCAGTTGGTAGAGTATCTGAATAGTAATCAGAAGGTCTTGGGTTGGAACCATGGTGGGGATATGTTTTTTTTTTTTTTATTATATTTATTATCGTATTATAATTTACAAATGATTACTTTGTTAATTATCTATAGTGACAGCAATTATAATCAAAATGGATATTGCCATCTGCAGGGGTCCCAAGTTGGAATAATCCAAATCCGGGAGAATTTTTAATGAGCATTTTTAATGAGGATTTCAAATGAGCATTTTTAACACATCTAATTATATTTTGCTGTGTGTGCTGATGCCCATTGCCACTGACATCCGGGAGACAATTGGTAATACAGAAGTGAAAGCATGAAAATATAGTGAATTTGTGGGAGATGGGTTGTTTTCCTGAAGATTATTGCCTGAGTGCAGCATTTCCGGGAGACTTCGGACCCCTGTATGTAACAGCCAATCAGATTGCATATAGTTCAGAATGTTTACATTTTAAGCATATGAGGATGATGTCGTTTCAGAAAATGGTAACATGAACATGTGGTAATTAACATGAATATGTATGAAGCTAATTATATTTGGATTAATAAGTTTTCTTTGTGTTGATATTGAGCACATTGACTTGTGTAGATATCACTGATACAGCTTTGCACTGTCAACTTGTATGAATCATGTGAACTTGCTGTAGCTCCACAGATTTTGTGTGCTGACATTTTGATTATTTTATATTTAACATCAAATATAAATTTGATGCTGGGTCTTGGTATCTAAGTAAGTTATTAACCAACTAGGACATTATTCAACTCGAAAATAAAGAGCTTTCAAAGTATAATTGGTTCCGTTTGTGTGTATGTATGTGTTTATGCAACATTCATGTTGTAATGATTTATGTTCTTTCATTCATCAATTTATATACTGTGTGAGACATTCAGTGAAATGCGAGACAAGTATTTATATTTAATTGACTGGTCTCGCTTTAACTACAAACAATTAAAATAATAAAAGCAAATAAGAGTGTTGGCACAGACCACAAGGAGGGCAATATCTATCAAAGGTTTTGTAAGAAAATGTTGGTGTCAATACAATTAGAGTTGAAATATAGACCAAGTTCCAAACCTGCCAATGCTCTTGCTTGTTTCCTTTGTAAGATGCTTTGCTCTTATTAACATGTCCTGATAACAAAAGAGTGTCTCCCATTGTACTTACCGTGATAGGTGATCACATTGCAACCACTGTGGGTCCATCATGCCTAATCTGGACCATTATATATATTCTCAACAACTCATCATGGAATATGAAATGTAGCCATTGATAGTCTAAATGATAAACAGTACAGTAAATAAAACAGCACTTTACATTAAGGAACTGGATTGATACACAAGCTTTCAACCACACAAATGTGTATCTGTAAACGAAACCTTGTTTTGTATTTTATTTTCTGTTCATGCCAACACTACTATAAAATAGCCACTAACAGGACGAGTAAAACATTTACATTTTACATTTGGTAATGTCTCTGGAAGTGTTTAGGATTAGAAACTACTTCACTTTTCAGCACTAACCTTGAAATCTAAACCGAAAAATACACTAAAATACACATGGACAAACAGCAGTAGAACCAGTCACCAGTGTATGTTACTTGGACTCCCTGGATAAGGACTTGCTGGAACAAAATCAATGGGGGCGCCGGAGTGCCTGGGCTGTCACAAAGAGTCCCAGGGGGTGGATCCTGCATTTGCAGGAGAATCCAGAAAAAAAGGATGATAACAAGAAGTTTAAATGACGTTGAGTGTCTCCTCCCAATGGTTGGGTGAATAAAAGTTATATTAGTGACTGTTTTTTGCTATATTTCCTGAACCCTCTTCTGTTTTGTCACCCTCCTATCTGCAATAGACTTATCTATAATGTAACCTAGAAGTCAAAATTATTATTATACTATTGAAAGTTATTCCAAGAATAAAACAAAAGCAGCTTCTGGCTATTTTCTAACATCTGTCTAAAATGCTTTTTTCCTCACTACATTTAAAGATCTAAAATCTTCAGGAGGCGTACCGTCGTCCTGGTCCCCCTCTGGATCTGCCCCAAAGTCTAAGTTATTTTTTACCTTGCTGGATCTCGAATAAGATACTTGTATATAAAGTGCTTCAAAGGCATATGGGGGAAAACTCAGAAACGGCAAGTGGAATAATGCAATTAATAATATAAATTGAAATAAACTGAAACGTAACAGAAGAAAAAAAGAAAAAAGCTCAACCTTCACCAGGATAATTAACTGTCTCTTATACACATCTAGATGTGTATAAGAGACAGTAGTATATATATATATATATCAAATAGATAATACTGTAATACAAAGGTCAAATATATAAGAACATGATGTTATAAATCGTATCAAACATAAGTTCATTATTAGCTGTATGAGAAGAGGTCGCTAGTTCTGGTGGTAAATCGAACCCGCAATCTCTCACTAACTCTACGAGCACCATACCATTTTGACCACAGAGACCTGTACGACATAATTACGGATTTAAAACATTAATATTGTATTATTTAAGACAACTGCCTCTTCATACAAATGATTAAGCTACGCAATAAAATATCCATTTGATTCACACATTATTTGTTTCCATTGAACAATGCTCCAACAGGAACATCTTGTAATAATCGTATCCAGCATATCAACGAAGATACTTTATTTAAATTGTATGAAAATAAAAACGTGTCCGGATTCGAACCTGCAACCTCTGACTATTAAGGTGAGTATCACATCCATTAGCCCACAGAGACCTATAGTGTCACAAACGAAGATCTAACCCCCAGGCACTTTCTGTCAAATAACTGACCTTCACGTTCACACAGTGGAAACTTAGCTTAAATGTTGCAACTAGGAAATCATAGTAAATAATATTCAAATTGGGGTTTGCTGGGTAGCACTGTCAAAGACCATATAAACAAAATACTAATATACCAGCTCTCAAATATGAGCATGTGTTGTCATAATCGTATGAAGCATAGCTTGTCCTCTACGCTGCGCTTTATACGATTATTATATCACAAGTATTTTAGACTTTCTGGCTCCCCTCTATTTTGCATTCTTGGATCTGCCACTAGCACCCTATAATATACCGTACTGTATATTAGGCCACTAAAATTAAATTACTAGTTTCACGTTCCCGAATTGTGGAGCCTCGTGAAAATACTTACTATTTGCTATTAAAATAATAATATTAATAATTTTCAATGGAAATAAGAATAATGATGATCTGAAAGATTGTTGTCAAAATGCACAGACCACAAGGGCTTTTTCCCCAAGGATCAGAAAATTACCGATTATGTTTGAATTAACCTTGTTTAACATCATTTCTATAGCATTAAATACTGTTAATTATGCCAGGAATAAGTCTACAGTATAGGCCTATGCCTTGACTAAATTAAATATTATTTAAGCTTCTTAAAAGTAAGAATAAGTGGAATTTACAAACATAGATATTATTTTTGTGATCTGTAGGTGTCACGGAATCACAAAATCAATCAGAAAAAAAGGGTCGAAAAGTCATCCAATTTGTACAAAAACCATGAGCCTTTGCAACTTCTGTTTTTCTTTTTCCAAAATTGGGCTATTTTTCATCAGTCGCGTTTCAGCTGATTCTTACATTATACACAAGGACCATGAAAATACCGACTATGTTTGAATATTACCTTGTTTAACATCATTTATAGGATTAAATGTTGTTTGGAATCTATTACCTATTTCTGTTCGACAATCTTCAAATTTAAACTCATTTAAACCTAATTTGAAAAATTTTCTGTTTACAAAATCGCTTTAATTGTTCACTGCGCCTTTGATAATGTTTTTTGAATTGGCGCGTTATAAATTTCTGCATATTATTATTATTATTATTAATTATTCTAGAATTAAGCCTATAGGCCTATGTCTTATGAATAAACGAGATATAATTTAAGCTTAAAACTAAGAAGTGGCATTTGCAAAAATGGGTATCATTTTGTGATACATAGGTGCCACTATGCATATTTTCGTTTTGGGCTATATTTCACGTAGTAGTTTTTTGTTTGAATTAACCTTGTTTAACATAATTGTTATAGCATTATATGTTGTTAATTATGTTGAATTAACCTTGTTCAACTCAAGTTTCTTAAAGTAATTTAAATATTTTGAATGACGCCACAATTAGACACTTAGAACACTTATTTAGATATCATCGTCATTAACATTATTTCAGTTAATGAAGCTGTTAAGAGGAATTTTCAAAAATGGTGGGTGTTTCGTGATCTGTAGATGCTACAGAACGGAAAAATATCGAAAATAGGCAGGGTAAACCGTCCACATTCGAACAAATTGACTACATCTTTTCACCCCATTATTACATTATGTTATCAAATGATCATAAGTTCACATTTAAGATGGCCTTAATTAAGTAGGCCTCCTTTGTATATTGTTGGTTAAGGCATCTGCATAGACAGCAGACGATCCCGAATTGGAATGCCAGTTAAGCCAATTTGTTACCACTTGCAGATTCCTCTTCTTTCAATCTATATATTATATTCATTAAGCATTGCTGCAAGACGGCTTTTAGTTTATCTCCTTACTATACTATAATGTAACTTAATTATATGTATACTGTATTATCTTATTCACATCTTAAATCATAGCATTTTATATTCGTCCTCTACCTGTCTATAAATATGTATGTATGCATGTGTATATATTTTTTTTAATTAAAAAAATGTCTTAATCATTAGTGTAATACAAAGCAGTCGGAGCTAGTGATAGTGCCATCAAACATTTATAAGTTACATTTGGCTAAAATGTTTAGTTTATGCTGCATTGAAATTTCCTGGTAGCTGACCATAACAACGCAATAAAACAGCAAAATGGTGATGATTACCTAATACATGCAGTGGATTCTGGCGATATATAAATTGTTACGATTCAATGGTATGAGCTGAGCATTTGTCTGATTGGTATGGTCCGAGACCCGGCTCCGCAGCCGAGTATTGAATTCGGGTCTTTTTTAAAAACTCAGCTCCTCGAATAAGCCTTTCAGGAAAGTCATGCGAGTTAAGGACCATGTCTAGTATCTGTTGTATGTTATAGTCACCCAGCCCAAATTATTGAATTGAATATAATGTATTTATGTTCCCTGGGATTTAAGAAGCAACTTTAGTGTAAGTGCCATGATTGAGTCATGGTTTACTTGGCAAAGTGGATGTATGGCCAATAACTATTAAGTACTGTAACTATATATGCAGGTTTTAAACGCTTTAAAATAAAGTCATTGGTTACCGTATGTATAGTATAGTATAGTATGCATGTATGTAAGCATGGAATGGAAGCTGTGTAATGCAGTGGTAAAGATATAAGGCTTTAATTTGAGATTAAGGCTTGCTTGTGTCCATATGCAATATACCATTTATGTTTGCCTCTCTTTACACATGTCATTCACATCACAATAACACTTCTCTCTCTAATATATAAACAGTAACAATAACATATACTGTATATAATATATATATATGTTGTCAAGTCAGTATTATATTACTCGACTATGTTTTCCAAATGGAATACACTTTTGTATTGAGCAGGTTTTATAACTGCCTACAGTCTGTAATATTATTTATCTTTTCCATTTTTGTATTTGTTATGGAGGAAATTCTGAAATAAAAGTTGATTGATTGATTGATAAATGTGTGTATGTATGCCTAAATGTGTGTATATAGCCAAATTATATATTTATAAATATATAAAATACCATTTGCATTATTATATGATTCACTGAAAGTAAGAAACACTTGAAACAATATTCTGTTGTTACAAAGATGGCACATTTATTTCTAAACAGCTGACTATTTACAGTGAGTCCATTGGGGGCGCTATCCCAAAGCTGAATGCTAAAAAATGAATTCCCAATCAAGGCTTGTGCCAAAACCTACACAGTGCAAGAAACAAATTCATCCTAGTCCATCCACTCCTGTGGGACTAAATACAATTGTTACCTGACAATAAATTACAATTTCATTAGTAGCAAGTCAATTAGTACACAAACTGGTGCCATGAAGAAAATGGGGGGAAGGGGGAACGAAGTGGCCGGGGAACCCCAAGTATTAATTAAGAGACATGATAACAAAAGGTATCATTTTCCACATCAACAGGTAAAATGTTTCCCTGCTTGGTGCTATGCAACATATCATGATGCTTAAAAATACTAACCTACACTTAAAGAACAAAAGAAAAAAAATATATAAAAACTATTCTACAACCAGAATTGCCGACTAAATCCAAGCTTATACCAGCCCAGAAGTGGCAGGTTTTTCTGGAATGATGGTGTCTATTTAAAAAAATGACTACATAGGTAACAAGGTTTCTGTCAATCAAATTTACAGACCAATTCACCAAAGAATATGCTTAAAATCAACATTTAACAAAAGAAGGTTCAAATGCTATATGTGCTCTGATTTTAAATTCTTAATATCAAACAAGAATAAAGGAAAAAATAATTATTAAAATTAGCAATTGAACAATTTTATATTTCTTCTATAAATTAATTTGTCACAAAGATTGAATATACTCCTGGTTTACCAATTTGAGGGCATTTTGACATGCCATGTCACAGCATGAGGTCAAAGTATCAAAGGTTAGACCAGAGTTCAAATGTTGGAAATTATACCTAAAGAAACTTGACAAGTGACTAAGGATAGGAATCCTTAACTTGCAGCACACATTGTGAACTCTTACAGGAAAACTGGTGGTAAAATAAACCCAAACTAATGAATTCTGGGTAATTCAGTAGCTGACAGTTATTTACATTGGCCCATTCTGGAGACCAGTGTAACACTATTGAACATAAATACCAAAATAAGACCTAAATGAGTTCATTCCTAGAGTCTTAAATCTATTATCAATGGAAATCGTAAATAAAATACAAGGGAAGACATATAAGTATTTTACAATACAACAAAAGGCATTGTGGGAAAACACTATTCTCCACATATTCAAGATTGTTGAGGTTTTTTAAAATTATTATTGTTCACCAAAACCAAAACCAATTTCTGTAAAAATGTCAATAACCTTCATTAAAAGCATACTATTTATTGAACACTACGACATTTGATGAAAGCTCCCTCACATGGTGGGTTGAAAGACAAAGACTCCTAGATCAAGAAAAAAATTAATTTAACGGTCCAGTGTCGATTCAAAAGAGAGGCTTCTTTTACCAGATAAACACTCTGGTTCATTAAAATATAGCAATTTTATCATTCATTTTAAAATCAAGAAAAAATATATTATTTAGCTTGGATAATTATATTTGATATTAATTTTTCCAAATCATAATTAAGCTTCCAATGTTTACATGGACTTAAAATACAAACACTTGGTAAAGTGTTGCATGCTAGGCAGTCATCAGATATCTTCTGACACCGTCTGACCCGACCGCCAACTTTATTTGGAGGGAGAAACAAAAACAACAAAAACCACAAACATTTATCAAACGTTTAGGCATGACTGGTGGTAGGTTAAAAAAAATCAAATGATTAAAACAAATGAGGTTTTTATTTTAATTATATAAAAAAAAGCATCCATCAAAGATGCGAAGTGCACCACCCCTGACCAGCACCTGCAATGCTGTCCCGTCAACAACTCAATTAATTTTTAGAAAATAAGTTTGAAACGAGTCGCATGATTCCTCATTGCTTTTCATTCCCCATCTGTTCACTCAAGTTTTTGTATCAATATCTACACATAATGTTCAAAAAACTGGTGAGCATGCCTCTCAAAATGGCTACAAAACCTTCAATAAATTAGTCCTGTTCATGCAGATAAGTTATCTTCGGGCGTCAATGGTTCGTGGGCAATCTGAGAAGCCGATGTCTGCATCGAATCGCCGCGAAATATCTCTAAGGATCTGGACATAGTAGTGACTGTTGATGATGATGCAGGAACCTGGGTTAGGTCCAGGCCATGGTGAATGCCGTACTCGTTCATTTGTTGTAGATGAGCTGGGTGCTGATTCAGTATGCTGTCCATGATGCCGGTGAAACCAGACTGTAGGACTGATTTTGACAAGCCACCAGGTATACTACCACCAAGGAGATTAGAAGAACCTGTAAAATAAGCCAAACTGTCAATAAATCATTTTTACAACCACTATCAAAACATAAGCAAAGAGTGCAAAAAAAACTGCAGCGCACTATACTTGTTAACCAATTAAAATATATATATACAGTATATTTTAAGATGATGTAAGCCAATATCTGTATTGTTTAGCTTAAAATAATGGCTACATCACATACTAGCATAATTTGCCACCAACAATGTTCTTAGGAGTAAGAGTATAATTTAGGCAAAAAAATACTGTTGTGTTACCATAAACACATGTTGGATATTTCATTTACTTCTACTATATAATATGCCTAGCTTAATTCAATACTGGTTAGAAAAAATTGTAAGCTCAAGGATATAATCCATGGTTATGGTATCAAAGTCATAAATTAAATCTTCAAAACTAAAATAATATATATCTTTACTTTAAATAAAGTTGACCCTAGATGCTTAAATATATGGTTTGACTGGGTTTGAGAACAGAATAAAGAAGTGTTTGGAACTTACCTACCTTGAAGACCATGTTGCGGCCCAAGGTGGTCACCTGCTGGCCCCAGACCACGGTTAGGCAACTCGTCAACTTTTTCTTCTTCTCGTCTTTTAAGGCACGCTGCTTTTGGATTTAAATTGCGATCTGTTGGTAAAAAAAAATACATCAATGTTAACAGAATTTAAAACTATTAATTACACAAGTGCGATCTGTTGGTAAAAAAAATACATCAATGTTAACAGAATTTAAAACTATTAATTACACAAGTGGGTTTATTTACATATTGCTTTCATGTACTAAGTTACTTAATACAGAAGCAATAATATTTAAAATATATATAGCATCATTCGAGAAGTATAAATACGGGCCTTCAATGCTATTACACTTGGTCAGTAGAATTTAAATTTGATGAAGACACATCACTTGTAGCCTTCTCCCCTCCCTACATAGTATATTACACAATGTTTGACAGAGTTTTCCAGCAAAATATTTTTGGAATTGAATAAAGTCTTTCAAATAGATAAATAAATGTTGATATTGACTGGCTTACCTCTAACTTGTGATTCTAAGCTGGTTATTACATTCACGGCTTGATGTAGTATCAGAAGCTTTGTCTGTGCTTTATCCGTATTTAGGTGTAACTGACACATACGACCCAGTTCCTTAAATGCTTCGTTGATGTCCCGCACTCTGATCCTTTCTCTGGCATTATTGGCGCTTCGTCGCTCTTTTTCCTTCTCTACTTTTGGTACTTCTCCATCTAGGCTTAGATCATCGGTAGTTCTACCAAAAAGAAAATTTAATTAGTAAAGTATTTTCCCCAACATAAAATGTAAAACTGAAAGGAATTGCGAATTTAACTGTAATCATATAGTCCTGTTCATAATGTGTGCAGTTCCTTCTTCTTTGTTATACTAGTTAGCCTGCAATGATCCTTCAATGTGAACACAGTCATCAGTCAAGAGGGGTGCAACTGTATTTTGGTGGTGAAAATGCTTTTTTTTTCAAACCCAAGTTTGGTTCAAAGATAAAACCAACTCACTAAGCCTCACAAAACGCTTAGGGAAGCATCCCTTCCATTCTGTAAGTGGAAAGTCATTCACTGTTTTATATTATGAAATCAAACTCTTCTTACCGTTTCTTTGTTTTCCCCGAATTATTTGAGCGATTACTATCGCTGCTTTTACTGTCTTCTGGTTTGCTTATGTCCATTTTTTCCTCCTTTTTTGGCTTGGCACCAACTGATTTACTTTTCACCTTCTCGATCTTTAACCCATCATCATCATGCCCCATCAGGTCATTCTGTACTGCTGCAAATATAACCAATAACTCATTTAATATTTTTTAATAATAAACTACCATAAAAACAAATTAAAAAAATAATAATAATAAAGTAAAAAATAAAAATACAAAAAAAGTACGACTCTGGGTTATTACGAAGCATACGATTCTATTCATAATTTATCCTTTTATTTCACTCAAAACTCAAACAAAAAGAGTCTTGTAAGCAAAAGGGAACATGTCCCTGTATAAGATGCCTACATTATACAAGATTTCAATAGAACAACAAAACTTGATTGACAAACACTCAATTTCATTAAAGACAACTACTGTACAACCAGTATGAGACTTGTATCATATTATTAGAATTTTAAGAATGATTAAGATAACAAAAATAATAGAATTAAGTCATATCAGTGAATGGGCTGGGTAAATGGTTATCTTCCTTGGACTAAAGGCCTATGAAGTAAGTTGTTAGTGAAGTGGATGAAATAGAGAAAGCAAAACATCTGAGATATTTGCAATAGAATTGAATAGATAATCTCGGATATTTAAGGGAAGGACTCAGATCCGCGGTGAGAATATTGCTGAGTGAGTTCAGACTGATTGACAGTTTACCTTTAAAGGTTTAGTCACCTGCAGACTAGGTTAATGGCTACACATGAAAGAGTCCTACCAACGCAGGTAATGGTGATGAGCATACAGATGATACAGGTTATGATGAAGAAGTCAAGAAATAATGATGGGCTTGTCAACTCCTAGCCTCACCCCTGACCTCTGTCTCATTCCAATCAAGTCTACACCTCAACCCGTGCATAACCAATTGCCGAATAATGACCGAAGTAAGCCTCAACTTAGGACACTCCTTCTCATTACTGTCTTAAAATCATCAACAGCCTTCAATATGAAATGTCCAATTAATAATACTAAGCAATGACGTATAAGTGACATATGTCGACAGGTTATTATCCTCTCCACAGGAGTTTAAAATGCTATATTAGGGATGAGGATGTTGAAAGGTTTACCAGGTAACTGAGGTATACCTGTGCATAAATTTATACCTTCTTTAATTTGCATTAATAATGAATGACAGACATTTCTCCCTTATATTAATCTACCTAGAAACGGCAAGATTTTTTTCCAGTATTTTATTTTTCTAGTTAATAACAAACACCGCAGAGAGTGATCACATTTTGGAAAGAACTAGTCCAATAGTGTGACCTGTGAGTCAGCTGTCCAGTACAACTGCCCTTTGACCACTGACCTAATTCCACATTCTGTAGGGAGTAAAAAATATGCAAGTGATCACCAACGATCCTTAATCTCCTACCACTAATACTTAACTATTACTAATAATATACCAGAAGACCAACAGCAGCAATGCCTACATACAGAGAAGCAATTTACATAGACCATGGGAAATGTACGGTATGTAGCCAACCAGAAAGTGTATAGCCCTTGAGAAATTGCATCCCTAGACACTAGCAAGCCAGCAGCCCATAAGAGCATGTGCAAGCATCAAAATATACCATATACTGTAACTAAGATATGTAGCCAAGATTTGGATTGTTTCTATCAAAACAAAAAAAAAACCCATTTCTATTCTCAAATGTAAAGCAATTTCGGTTAGACACAAAAGGAAATGCTACATTTCTGGTTAGACTTGCAGCAAGCAACTGATTACAAAGTTCATGGGGAACCATCTTTTAACACGCTATTAAATCCTGACGTGAACACTTCATTCTTTTTTTAAAAGTGAATGCTGTTCGTTTATTGGTTGAAAATATATTGTAAGGTGAGCTGATAATCAAAGGGGAAAAAATCTATTTCTCTTGTTATGTTTGATTGGATGTTTTCCCACATTATAGTTGATTCTATTTTAAAAGCTGATTGCTAATTGGATGCTTATGTATATTGATATTAAATGCACTTCCAAAAAGGGCTTTGAACTTTAGTCCAGACAAATACAAGACAGCCAACATCCACGTAATCAATATAAAATTAATAATAAATTATGAACACATTATGTGATTAATTTCATTGACTTGTAATCCCAAGGTTATACCACATCAGTCAGATTTTTTATTGTTTCATTATTTCATAATTGAAATAAAAATAACTAAATTAAATAAACTCTAATAAACTGATTTCATCATTTTGTTTATCATTTGTGAACAACACTTCCCTCTTACTGGGCAATTCTGATTTTAAAAAAACCAGTTTGTTTTCAAAGCATCAAGAATTAAAAGCTTTGCTAGAACTCGTTGGTCCTAGAAAAATAAACCATCTCGCATGCAAGACATTTACTGCGTGTGTACATCCTTTCTAACAGGATAATTAAACACGTCCTCAGTAGTTAAGCTCTAAATAAAGTTCTACCACCAAGGACAAAATGAACAAAGAAGAATGCATGTCCTAACATTATGCTCAATAGAAACACTTCTAAGAAAGGTGAAAATACAAGCATCCCTTTATCATGAAAGACTATCAATTGAGATGTCTTTTTAAGACAAACTTAACGGATGTGATTATGTGTCTTTAGCGACACCTATGTGGCAATCCGGGACACCCACCATGATTTGACCAGGACTTCAGCTGGTCAGCATCTGACTGGTAAAAGTAGACCAACAGATTAACTGTCTGTGCTAGATACTCCATGATATGATCACCATCAGATTAATTTCAGCCCAGGATATCAAGGTCCTTGAAGTATTCTTTACCAGTTTAGATTACAACTCCAAAAACACAGATGTACTCTATACCTAAGGCAACTAACTAATGTACCGTCAGCCAACTTAAAGAAAAATCAACAGGCTCAGACACAAAGGTATCCAAAAATAAAGAAAACAAGCACTCAATATTAGTTGTCAACTAATAAAAATAAATAAAACCAAAATACCAATGTATAAGTTCAGTCAGGCTCCGGAAGAAAAACATTTCTTGATACGTTGTAACTGATTTTTCTATGAATCAAAAAGGGTGTTTAACGAAAAACTTGGAATGGTTAACAAGATTCAGATTTTTGAACATTTAATAACTGGGTGAAAAGGGCGGTTACACCCCCAGTTTTTAAATGTTCAAACATCTGTATCTCATTCACCGTCCCCAATTTTTTCATCAAACACCCTTTTTGTGTCTTAGAAAAATCAGTTGTACAACATATCAAAAATATTTTTCCTCCAGAGCCTGACTAAGTATATACACCATGTTTAAAGTTTTTTTTTTTAAAGATATAGTATCATGTTTTCCTTAAACAATATAACAGAAGTCATCAGAAGCAATGCTTTGATTGGTTGGTGTATTTGTTGTTTGGTGTTAGATATCTGTTTTAATAGCCATCGGCCAAACCTATGATTTCCTATAATGCTTGTGTGGTAAAATATTCCCAGGCTTTTCTGATGACCTTGGTGTTTCAACATGCTCTCCAACGAAGCCAAAATATAATTTTCATATTTTCTATGGTATGTACATTCATAAATCATAGATAAACCTATTACACACGTTAACTGAGTGTGACAAAAATATATGCATTTTGAGCAGACTTACAGCTGAAGGGTTGTTGTGGCTGAGCAATTTCTGATGGTGGGAGTGGGGGTCCAGATACCGAACTTCGGTGGTTGTCAGGCACTGATGAAGGAGGTCCACCCTAAAAATACAGAAAACAAATCAATAACAAACAAAATATATGATACAAGATATTGCAAGCTTAGAATGTATTTCAAGGTAAAAAAAAAATGCTTAACCTAAAAAAATAACTAATTCAATACAGCATATCTGATCTTATTACAACAAAAATAAGATAAGGAAATTTATGCAAATACGGAGAAATGATTCTAAGCGACCTAAATTTAAATGGTAAATGTCAAATTCAAACATTAAAAGGTATCTTGTACTTATAATAAGCAAAGAATCAAAAATGAAATATGAAAAGGTTTAGTCAGTGGTCAGTTGCTGATAATACATTTTTAATTTCTAATACCACAAGTACACTCAGCTCTCACCTGGGAATATATGTAGACTTTTCATACGCATAATCAATTATATGAATCTACGCAATAACATTAAGAATGACATTATCTTGAAATGGTAATGACACCCTTAAAAAAACAGCTATCAAGATTAAATTTATATTGCTTAAAATAAAATGCATGCCATGAAATCAAAAACGATATTTCCGTTGGAAAAATGTTTTTATTCTGAACTGAAAGTTATGACCAATGATAGGAGGTATTCCTGCTGAACTGAAAGTAAAAGAAAATTGAATGGGCCAAGGAAGAATGTAGGCCTAAATCCAAGAAGCTAGGCTTAGGGTCACATACTTCCAACCTATATTTATATAAACTTGTTGAGGATTATGAGGTTCAATGGCCCCAATCACAATCATAATAAATCAGGCCACTGATGATCTGTTGGGCCTAGCTCCAGCTTTCTTTATTTTATCACAACTCTAATTAAAATTGAGAATATTCTAGTCAAGTATGTTAATACAATGATGGCCTAAAAAAGTGTTGGTTAACAATTTGGCAAAGAGCTTTCAACAACGCTTAAGAAAATAATCAACAGGAAATGAGAGCAAAGGTAATAAGAAATGCACAAAGCTTCTTGGAATGAAACGTGCAAATAATCACCGTGAATTCTGTTCCTTGCTAGAAATTAAAGATTTATAACACCTACTTGAATATAAGCTATTTAATCTTCCAAGTAAAATCAGCTAATTATGAAAAATGAAATTTCCTAATATCTTAGTTGAATGAGATATTGTCCCCAAAATGTTAACATAATTTAGAATAGCTGTTAAGCACAGTAACATACAAAAATAAAACAAATTCAGTTGATTCTAAACAGCGCTCCAACTTACATTCTGGCCATGTTAAAAATTCCTACCGACTCTGAATATCTTATGAATCCTGACTCAACCAAATGGGTGTTACAGATGCAATGCTGAAGCCTAAAATCACACAGCCCTAGTTGGCAGTACTACAAACACGAAAATTATGGACAAGCAATATAAGAATCTTATTTTAAACACTCAAATATTGTAGATGTTACAGGCACATAGGAACCGTGACAGGAAAAGATCACTAATACTTCCAGCTGATTCTTCTGCTAACAGCTCAGAAAAACAGCTGAAGGGGACATCTGAGCTGCAGTCAACTATATAAAATTAGAAATATAGGCAAAGCAGGTGGTTTACCATCATCTCTGGGTAGAAACCGTAGTAGTGACTTTCTGCAGGTGTCATGCCATACGGGCTTGCGTACAAGTGATTAGGGTTCCACATACTGCTTACTCGATACTCGATCAGGTGTTATGCGGCAAATACAAGCTCCTGCCAACAGTTTCTGCACGGCTACCCCGACTAGCTCCCCTTACAAAATGCTTCCACAAGAAGGTGGCGAACAGTTAAAAGACCACGAAAAGGTGAATTTTGTACTAAATCCTTCGCAAACTTGCAGCAACTAATATCTCCCAGGGCGGAAGTCGAATTGGAGAGAGCATGCTACAAATTCGTTCTTATACTGGCGTGGAAGAACGTGATGTCACGTTGAACGTATGGAGTATATTCTAATAATTCACATTAGACAGCTGGGCAAGTGTTGAAAGCAGTGTTCAAGAGACGAACAAGGCAAGTTGACAGCACGTATGCAGTATCTATCTGCAGTTTGTACGTCGACTTTGACAAAGGCCAGTCTGCTCTTTCAGCCTGCCTGCAAGTGTGAAACCGTTTTCCTACTCCTATGCTGATGTCAAATGTTGAAGTACAGCCATTTCCCTGGCGGTTCATACCAGAAATGGAGGCTCGAAAACAAGACCCAACGATTTAGTAGTAATTTCCTGTCTCCCTGGCCTTCAACCGCCATCACAGATATTTTCACCTACAACTTTATAAAGGAAGTAGATGCAAGCAATCTATGAACCAAACCCAGTCAACACATAGTCAGGTTTCATTAGCGACCACTGCTTAAGTAAAGCTCTAATTACAACTAGATTAACCTCTCAAATAAACTACTTTTGCATAATATGAAAGGATGGAATACCAACGTAAAATATAGGTAATAAAAAAGATGAAAAGGCCCAACTTTACTAAAACCAACTTTTGAAATTCGTAACACTAGCAATTCAAACAATGAGAATTTTCAAAAACCAGACATGTTTTGATTTTTAGATGTAATTATAAACATGAACATGAATGATAAAAATCACTCAGTTAGCTATCTGTTACTGGCTTGCTCCACATAATTTAATTAAATGTTCTCACACATTCACTAAAATAAATAGTCATAAATTACATGACTTTTGGAGGGAAGGTTATACAACAAAGCTGAAAGTAATTCATCTCCAATGTTTAACTTTCTTAAATTTTGGGAATTTTAACAATCTTAAAATTGGATTAGAATGACTTAATATCAAACTTGGTTCCTTTAAAAAATAAGAGTATTAGGCCCTATAAAAAATATTATTAGTTTATCACCTTATCTGGGCAGGAAAAGTGATGAGGGAGGGAGTTTTTTTTTTTATTTTTTATTTTGCTAAAGCCAAATATCACCCTTGGGTTGTTTGCTGGTGCAGTGATATTCAAAGTAAAACGTGATTTAGATAATGCAAACAATATCTACTAACTATTTAATAAAATAAATGAAAAAAAATAAATAAATAAAATTTTTAAAAAAATTTAAAAAAAAAATTTTTTTATAAAAATTTTTTCCAGTACCATAGAAGACATGCGCGTGGGGGTGATAAACTAATAATTTTTTTTATTGGGCCTTACAATTACACACTGGGTTTATTGTACAATACATAGTGGTTTATGTTAATCATGCCTTTGTTCTAAGCGTGTTATACATTTACGTCCTTGGTATTGTGAGATTTATCTGGCAAATTACACATTAACAATTGCTTGCTGCTAGACACTGTCAAAGAGATTTCTCAATGCTATTAAATCAATTTAGGAGAACATCAATACATTGCTCCTACAAATTGTGAGCTCTTTTTTTTTATTTGATTTCCGATTGCCATCCCTTTAACAAGGACCACATGGTTGTGTACATGATGTAACTATGGTGAAACTGGGATTAATTGCCATTTTATAATTATCCACAGCAGAGTGTGAGCACACTTAAGAAGCCGACATTTACAAACAGGCACCGTAAAATCCACCAGGATCAGGAGGCTCTCACTGGGCCCTCCTATTGGTCAGTCCAGACTTAATTAATTACCATGTCATAGGTCAAATCTCTAACACATGGAATGTTTTGACATGAAATTGTACACTAAGTTCTACAAACAATATCGATATTAATTTTTAAACTCGGGAAAAAATCAAAAAGAATTAATCAACAAGAAACATAACATTACTCAGTCATTTAAAAAAAATTTTCGTAACTTTGATTTTCTTTTTAAAAATATATATTACATTTTTTAAAATATTTCATCTTTTTATCATCTTTAAATAATTTATGACGGCAAATCCAATACTTGGATTTAGATCGCTAAATTATAAATTCTTTTAAAAAGGGTAAAGATGAACTGCTAAAACAGCTATCCACGCTTCTGGCTTCAGTGAGGTGTGAAAAGCAACATGGGTCATTAGTTGAGAGCTGTGCTCGGGAGAGTTGAAGTAACTAACAGCAGTTACCTAACTTACTCCATGTTGTCTCAATAATCTAACCATGTAGGTCTGTGATCCAACTATATAATGTTGCCTACTAAACTAAATTATAAACGATACAATTTAACACACTATGAGCTATTAATACTATGGAGCTAATGTTATCACCTCCAAAATAATGAAGACGACTCTGTATATATCGCAAAGTTATTGTGATTCATTAAATTATCTTGTCGCCGCGGGTGGTGGGTTTGTCCACGGTTTGCCCATCTTGTACTAACACCATCAATTTAAATAATATTTGCAAGTAGCAGGGGGTAATTTGATATAGCAATTGGCAGAATGGCAAGAGAGCAGCAGGGGTAATTCTGTCTTGCAATTGGCAGAATGGCAAGACAGCGTGAAAGTGCTGAGATTTTGATGGGATCAAGCCAATAGCGCTTAGATCAGCCAATTTAGTTTCAGCAGTGAAGTTCATTCGCCGATAGATTTCATCTTCCTTACTAAATCTGCCAAAATATTTTGATTATAAATAATTTTTAATATTTCCTAATACTTAAACAAAACAACCATCAGACTTAAAAAACACAAAAGTTAACTTTATGTTATTTAAGTCAGATATTTTTTGTGTTTGTGAATCACGTCAAAACTGACAGGCAACCAATTACAGGTACACTCTCTGGATTATGACAAATGCTAAAACAACAATCTTCAAAAATATATTCATATATTATTATGCAGTCAACCACCACTGTTCTCTTACCCCTTCCCTTTAACTGAGCAACATATGTTTTGGGGCAGGTTTCTGTCAATTATTTTAAATAATCAAGTAATATTTATACATATGTAATCATTTTTCATCGAATAACATCTTATACATAAAATATATCAACTTATCTTACCATGTGAGGATGCTCAACACCGTACTGTGACGGGTGACCATAAGGATGGGACATTCCGGGTGGCATACCGGAGCTGGAATGTGGGGGTAATCCATTTATCATTCCCGGTGGAATTCCGGGTGCCATTGGATTCATTCCTTGCGCGGGTAATTCTGCGTGTCTTTGTAAAACATGAATTGCATCATTTAAGCATTCTTCCATTCGACTCTGAAAAAAATTATATAAGCAATTTATAAATAATAAATATACCAATGTATGCATCAATGATTTGTCCTGCAATAAAAGAATTGCACCCTCTATAGATAATCAAATGGTATATCATTTTAAAGCATTCTTTCATTCCACTCTTGAGAAACATTAAGCAACTTAATAATAATATTGGAAATACATCAATGATCATTATTGATATTAAAATACAAGGATTGCACCCTCTCTAAACAAAAATTGATATCTGTAATTGATTGTATTTTTATTTTATTTTATTTTTTATTTCAACAATCTTTAATGAGGGCGGTCCATCCAGCTGAATCTGATCATTAGGGACCCTCAATACACAGTATAACAAAACTAAAGAGAGTATTAAACTAATTAATTTACAGTAAAATAAATAACAACCTCTCAATTCAAAATTTACATAAAGAATTAATTCAAAATTATATAAAAAACTTAATATAAATTTTAAAATTAAATTACAATTAAAGATGTAAATGAATTGAGCATGATTAAAACACAATAGGCAAAATAGACATTAAAACAAGAAAGAAAAAAAAGGGTTAAGAATAAAGTAGCCCAAATCAAATAATCAAATAAAGTAAAAATAGATAATAGGCCTATGCATATGAGAACTATAAATCAAATCATTCTTAATTTAAAGAAAATAAATCAATTTAAATTAATATATAAAACAGAAAATAAATATAAGGTGAAGAAATAAAAAAAATTAATAAAAAAAAAGGCCAAAGAAACAAAACGATGCCATAAAATGTGCCGAACGATAACATAAAAACAATTTTTCAATCATCTCTATTTGGCTTTTCCTGGAATTAATCCTTGGATTCTTAAGAGTTACAATATGTACATGAACATCATTTAATCTTATTATTACATCCGATTTATTCTCTATGTTTTAATTAGGTTTTTATATCCATACAGCATTTTTTTTTCTCAGCAATTATTTTTTTTTCTCAGCATTCTCCTTTAACAGCCAGTGACTGATCACTTATGTGATGAGTAATGCACCACAACTAAGTCTCATTACTTGGCTCAGTGGATGAAAGTTGTTTTAAGTCATGCAGAAAATATCATGATTTTTGCAGGATTTGTATTCTACAGAGGACCAATGAATAGAAGGAGAATAGTTTCTTTCTGGTAGCTTTAAGGTTCACAGTTCACTTTATAAATGTTATTCGGTGATGCAAAAAATTTCAAAACTATGACATAACAAATAATTTGAAAATCACTCACCACAATTTCACAAAACAAATTTTACCAACTGTAAAACTTTTTCCTAATATAATTGTTCTTAATGAAGCCTTAACTTTTATTTTATTTTTTTTGTGAATCATTTCTAATTTTCCAAAAAGTCAATGTTAAACCATTTGATATTTATTAGTGATAAGATAATTCAATTGTCAGAAATGTTTAAATGGTATTTGTTACAATTTCATTACATTAATTTAGATCAATTTTCTATGTCTGGAGGCTATAGTATAAGGTGCAGATGGCAAAGCATAAACCAGCTAGGGTGTCAAACTATGTCAAATCAATTCACGCACCAACACTTACAACAGCTTGCATCCCCCTTACAACAGTTCAGCCACCTGTTAACTCTCGCCACAAAATAAGGAGACCACTTGAGCCATAACTGTTGACATTGCATTGATCAACACTTGCTCACTTGTGAATGTTCACAAGTTAAAAGTTTGTCTTGACAGTGTATGTGATCTATTTATACTAACTTATGTGGCCTTATAACCTCAAAGAGGACAAATGATTGGTTGCTGACTTCTACCATAGCCTAATGACCTATTAACCTAATAAAAATACATATATCTCTGAATCATGTTGGCATTGCGATTGGAGTGGTTGTAACATTCAGTATTTCAGTTTGATAAATTGTTAATATTAAAATCAATCCAAAATGATAGTGATCCCTAGACTACCCCTTCTACCCCTAAGTTATCATGATTTTGCACAAATTTGTTTACAACGGCTTAGAAAACACTGGTTTATCACTTCACAAATTCCAAAGACAAATCAAATTGAGGTTATATTCACTTACTAGCTTCCTAATAATAGTCTAACAAAGAAAGTTGAGGCATTAAGCAGGCATGTGTGATATTCAGCAAATTGTACCTCACCACTTTGCAGTTACTAATTTAAACTCTGATATTAGGATTTTAATATGCGAAAAATATTCATCAATAAAAGGCCTTGTTATTGATGGTTTCTTATGACCAATTTATAATTTGTCAGGTTAATACATAATCTACCAAATAGGTAATACAAGACTCCTTAAGTATACCGTCAATGATAAATTTTACTCCGCAAATGGGTTGGATTTTAAGCTTCACCGGAAACCCTCTGAGTTTCGCCTTTGGCTGTTTGCATCTCGTAGAGAATTCTATGCTTGTTTTTATTGCAACCTTAGGCCTAGCAGAGTCCATTCTAATAACTGCCATACCCAGCATGACTGAGGCTGGCCAAACCTAGCTAACAGGGTCAGCCTTCCCTTTGGGTCCTAGCCCTAGACAGGTGACAAAATAGCCAGCAGCTTGGGAAATGAACACAGGTATAGAATAGCTTTTGTAAAATAAGTTGCTTACTAGATAACACCACCAACTTTCATTGCTATATGCAGACTGTGAAAGTACTACTTTTTGTTTTGAAAGGGAAGGAATAAAATAAGATACAAGGCCTACAATACTAGAATATTCAAATACTGTAACTTAAAAATCATTCTCAAGAATCAAAATCGGAATACAGTAATTTCAAAGACTTTTTTTTTCTTTCTTGCCCAAATAAAGTTTTAAAATCCCAAGAATTATGATATTACCAAACATGTTGGGTTTCAAATTATATTTCAAAAATGACAAATTGCTACAGTATAATAAATTAATAATTATGAGGTTAAAATATCTCCTTTGTAAGCAAGACAATAATAACTATCTAATATCAATAAGTACTGAAATAATAACATTAACATATAAAGAGATAATAATTTGAAATAAATTATTAAAGACAAGGTATAGGCCTAGATATGCGGTATCTGTCTAAAAAACAAAGTCAGTCAAACTTTGAAGAGAGTGAGAACTGTTTCCTGTCCCAAGGGGCATAAAAAGAAGGGTAAGATTTGTTATGTCCCAAAGGACATTAGAAGGGTGAGAATTGTTATAACTGTCCCAAAACGAATATTAAGGGTGATAGTGGTTTCTGTCCCAAGGGGCATTAGAGTTTATAGTCCCCTAAAACTGACCTGAAGAGGTGTAAAACTTGTCAAGACCTGTATTGAAGATACTCATCACCTGGACTTGTGACAGTCCAAGTGACACTGTGCAGTGACTAAATAACTCAAGTACCCCAGTCCAACTGTCCAAATTAATTCCATGATTTTCACTCAATACCCTATTTCTAAATTTCACCATCCAAGTACAAACAAAGGAAATTGAGAATACCATCTATGAATAAAGTTTAAATTTAAAGAGTTACTAACAGATCTTTAAAACCATCAAGTTTATTTTATAACAATCTTGAAGAAAGCTAATCATCAACTTAAATAATTTAAATCATACAATTATTACTATTTAAAAGAATTAACATTGCATATAAATATATATATATAACATATTTTTCCTACTAACATGATAAGTTTTGTATGTATTAAGATGCCAAGTCACTCAGCAGAGTTTTAATATGCCATTAAAGTTTTTTAAAAATTAATTAAAATATTAATCAATGTGACATTAACTAATTATTGTGTAAAAATAAATAAGAATATAGCAAGGAGAAAGGGTAAAATGATAATGCACTTGTTAATTTGTTGTTTCCTCTGCCATTGAGCGATACCTTGCTATCAAGGTTTTCAAAATGGTTATTTCATCTTCAATTAATAAGAAGGAAACTTAGATTAGGATCTTTATTTATGATTAATCAAAAACCAATTATAGAACATTAAATAATAAAGCAGAAAAATTCAATAATCTTGAAATGAAAACAATTAAAAATTAAAAATGTTTTAATACTTGTTACATTCCCCTGAAAATCTATCAAGTTTGTAGGTGATATTTAATTCAAAATGAATACTTAAATGGAGGAATAAAAATAAAATTTTGTTTTCTTATTTAGCAAATAGTTTTAATTTTTTAATGTGAAATAGGATGGTTAAATGCTTCAAATTTATATAATTAAAAAGAAATATACATATCTTTGGAGATTTCAAGGCAGTGGCGAGTGTAAAAAAAATAAAGAAAAACTTCAATTTATTTCTAAAATTTCCACTTTTTTGTGGCGGAAAATTTTTTTAAATTCAAAATCATCAATATTTGCAGTGGGCGGGTTCGTTAAACAAGGTATTAAAGAAGTCTCGCCTAAGTGACAATTTGTGTGACAAATGAACCATATATGGGCTTGATTATGTCATACCATACATAAATATGGGCATGACGCCATATCACGCCAATATATGGGCAAATAAAAGGTATTTATCACATAAAAACTTGATAGTGAGGAGAGAGTTTTAGAAGCGTTTATGAAGATACAGAGCATCATCTTGATAATAGCTTACTAATATTTTGACAATGATGTCATCACACAAGGACTTGACTTATCAGTCCTATAGTACCCTTCTGTACTGATCATTTAACCAATTAACAAACGTGTACCTGTAATTGGAAAAATCCTAGCGAACCAGCAATTTACCAACATTAACTGCGCCCCCTGCCAGCCAAATAATAAAAAACTTTTGGATTTATTCACGCACCATATGTAACAAATTAAACTTCTAAAAAACTATTGTTGATTGTGAACTCAAAGATAAATAATCAATGCTAATTAAAGCAAGTTTGTGAGCATTTCAAAGCTAAAGACAGCAGACAACCTCAAGGATTTGACCAATGGAAATGTGATATGAAGGTCACATGACTTTGGCCCTCTTATAAAACATTCTTTCATTTTATCGCCTGGCACGTTCTTCTAAATAAACAACTTCATTATTGAATCATCAACATTTTGTATCTATTTAAGATTTTTCTTCAATATCAAACATAATTACATTAAGATGATAATCATTTTAAAGATAATTTCATTGAAGGATAGGGAGACAATCTTGTTTGGGCTCTCGCCCATTCCCTATCTGGGTAAACGATGTTTGACTTTTGTATACTGTATTTGCCAAATAAATATTATTATAATTGTAATTGTCTACTACCCGGTAATCTTCAGAAAACATAATTATCATATAATCAGTTAAGTAGAAATCAAATATGATTGATGTTGACTATGCAAGCTTTATTACAGTAGTACAGTAGTGAATACAGTTAGACTTAAATTCAATTAACTTAACTCACAAATTTTGTTTAAATTATAATTTAATAAAACTAAAATGATTGCCACCTTTTTGGAAGTTCACTTTTTTGGTGTCAGGAAGTTTTTAATAACCAAATGGGCAGATTTATTATAAACAAGTGTTCTTCCTTTTCAAGCTGACCCACATGAGCCTACTACTACCACCAAAATATACAACACCCATGGGGAAACCCACTATCACGCAAAGAAGAAATAATATTTGATTTGCTTAAGATATTCTACAACTCCCTTACCAGAGTTCAAATCTCCATTCAGAAGGGACATCTCCATTCAGAAGGGACATAGGCATGCAATAAAAATTTAAAGACCAAAGTACAGGAGACCCTAGCACTTGAATTGCAAAGCAGCTGCCATGACAGAAATTATGCTAGGTCAAGGGTCATCAGCCACAATATTCTCCACTCATTGGAGAATTTAGCACAGCTTCTCAACCTACTTGCATCAATCGACAACTAATAGGATGAAATGCATAATTGCCAGTTTTCCTGTCTTCGCCAAGAACTTGTCAACATCATCCTGAGTTTAACTCAAGATATTTCAAAATTGTGTCTACAAATTCAATGTTAAGATTTATCTAATATCTTTTTAAAGACACTACAGAATATCTTTACAAAAATATTGGTACAGTTTTAAATAAGCCGTCTTTCAGTGCTTGCCTTCTACATTTAAAAAGCCAATTTTGGAATGAAAAATTACTTCTTATGACTTTCAAATGCTTAAAAGGATATGCCCCTCAATATTTGTCTTCAAAATTTATCTTTAACAATACTTGAAATACATATTTAACAATGAATTCCTTTTCAAAATTTATAAATACCGCAATATTAAATTCTTCTTACCAATGAATGCAGCTGATTTTCTCCACTGGTATTCACCGTAGTTGACACAGGTCCAGCACCTCCCGCATACCCTGAAGCAGAAGGGGAGGGCTGGCTACCACTTCTAGGCCAAGGACCTAATGATGCAATAAAAAAAGTAATAAACATGATTATTTTATTCCAATTAAAATCTTACCTGTTGAAAAAAATCAAAACTTGCCATCCATGGATCGCCACTTTGACGGACTATCATATCAAATCAAAATATTTTTGGATTTGGAAAATTAACATATTCTCAGACTAGGGAAGTATAGTACAGATTGGACCAGATAGTGGAAAAAGTAGTAAATTAGAATTTCACATTAATCTAAGGTCAAACAATAAATGTAGACCTATGTTCACTTATGTGATAGACTGAATACACCATGCTTTTACAAGCCAATTTTTCTGTGTTACAAAAACTGCATCGTTTTATTTTTAGTACATATACCGGTAGTTCTTAAATATTTGTGATAAAATAATCCAAATAAATACATTCACAATGTTCACTTCCATGACAAGAAAAAGTTATGCTTCCTTTGTTGCTTGTTTTGTGAATTTATTTGTTTAAAGATCGTCAGGAGAGGGTGGAAAAAAATTAAAAATTAAATTTTGTTTTCATGTGTAGTAAATGGCTTCGCCAAAAACATCTAGATGGAGGAGAAAATAAAAATAAAATTTTATTGTTGAATGTAAACAGTGTAATAATGGGATGGTTAAATGCTTTAAATTTATCTAATTAGGAATAAATATACATATCTAATTTTTGGAGATTTCAAGGCAGTGGTGGGCATAATAATAAAATAATAAAACATTTATTTTTTCTGAAATTTCCAGTTTTTCATGGCGGTGGGTATGCTAATTGGCCAAAAATAAAACGTTTATTTTCATTGGAAATCATCAATATTGGTGGTTTGCAAAACAAGGTGTAAAAAAAATCTCGCCTAAGCGCATGTACAGAGGCATTAATTTACGTCAGTACAAGTTATTTTTATCTTTAATTAGTTTTTCAGCTTTATTATCATTGATGTCTTTTTTTTTTCAGAATTTCAAATGGTTGAATTTCCACTTTTCAATATCAGTAAAAATATAGCTTCAAGCCTAATTCAAGGGTTGCAAAAATCCCTAATAACATATTTAAAAATATGACCTGAAGTTTTCACCACATTAGCACATGTGAATCTTGTTGACGTTACAACATTGAACAAAATTAACGGGGCACTGGGGAATGGGAAAAGAGCTCCTAGAAGGCGTATATAGTGTCAAAACGATTGTTTATCGCTCCGAATACAACATCTTCAGGGAGGAGTTAGTGTGCTTTCTATTAAGCGCATCAAGTCAAACATTCGCAGTAGTTTTATTTATGTTATTCTGAGCATAATTGGAGTTGTCATGTGTTCATCTTTCTATCATCACCTCGTAGATACATGGATCAAGCAACTTGCAAGGGTTCCATTTCGACTGTGATAGGCTTTGCACACGCCAACTTAATGATTCTTAACGTGTAAAAAGGAAATCAAATGCGACACTTTTCACTTCTGGCTCAAGAATACAATGCTATTTGCATCAGAGAAATTGAAATGTATCAAAGATGGCCCCGATTGAAAGTGGCGGACGGAGGAAATGTAAGTTACTCCGTTGGGACTGCTCAGCCTCGCTCACTGTATCTGTGGAGGGTCACGGACGAAACAATCGCTTAGACAATTTTTCTTAACGAAAGTCCAGATCTTGGCCTGTGCAGTCTGAGGCTAGGCAAAGGTGAAATTATTGAATGACGCAGCACAATGACTGTAAAGAGGAAGCAAATTGGCTTTGGCAGTCCTACAATGCTAGCCTAGTTCTGCAAAAAGGTGTTGAGAGAAGCAATACAGTCAGAATTGGCACTGAAGGAAGCCTCTTGTCTAAAAACCTGGGCCTAGGAAATTGAGCCCGACTCACAACCTATGAAGATTGCATTGTCGGGAAATTAACACCGACTTGAGGTGAAAAGGTCGCCCCCATAACACTGATAAGACCAGTTGAGTCAGGGAGACAATAGCCTACGTCAATCGGCACCTTACATATTTTGATCAAAGGGGTGTTTGGGTTCTACATCACCAATTCTTTATCACTTGATAAATTCTTCTCAATGGGAAAACACAGGACATTTGGGTGCAAATTGTAAACACAAGCACATTGTGCGGTTTTCAACAGGTAAGGCTTGCCTGCAATGTTTACAACTGATAAAGTATTAAAAACAATTTCAAAAATAAATTAGGCCAAATTGAGGTCATAGTATTTCATAACCACATAATATTTTTAGGAGATTTAGGTGAGATTAAAATTCTCAACAAATTTAATTTCAACTCATTAACACTACTAATGAGAAATATGAACATAATTTTTTCCCAAAATACCTATTGAAGTGAAGGTTATTTGTGGATGTGTATGTAGACAGGTTTATGTAAATTAAGTTATAGAATTAAGTGGAGAACTGATGGAATTTCAGATAGAATTAGCATCGTCATCAAAATAAAGATGAGTCCAGCAAATCAAATTAACACGTTGGTAATTCTACTAGTTGCACTCTGATTACCGTTTTAATGCAACCCAAACAAGATTCAATGAAACTATGCTTTTCACAAATTGAACGAGACAGCAAAAACCGAAGGAGAAAATTGAAATACATGATGACAAAAGCGAAGGATGATGTAAAGGTTATGTTAGTGTGAAATCACCAGACATCTTAGTTATGGCTGTCTCTATATTCATCATCCGTTGCGAACCACCAGTACGCTAATATCAACAGGGAGTCGGTGAACTTGAGCACATGCGTAACAAGATGCCCCATAGCAGTGATGGAAAATTAACGTAGAGGACCCTGAAGGAAAGAGATTGCATATGTGCCAAACTCAGCGATAGAAACAAAATTTAGAGACCGACAGTAAACATCTCTTGGAATTGTTGCAACTTCAGTGAAGTGATCCTCACTTTTATTTAAATCTCAATACAAAACTGTGCACAATGCATTTTGACCTAATTTATTATTTATGAAATTGGAAAACATGTCTATAATTAATTTTGGGAATTATTTCAAAAAACTTGAACTCTCAAGTTGTGTAACCCCATACTTTTGGGTGCTGGCTTGGTATTAGTTTTTTCCGACTTTCAATTTTGTATTTTTTTTATTGTTTTCCTACTTAAAATATTGTCAAGCGCATAGAAACCTTGTTTATTTGCACTAACCTGTATATAAATCCACCTATTATTATTATTATTTAAATAAGTAATAAATTCTTTATTATTGTTAATTTTAATGAAATTCAAGATATATATATAATTTGCTACAATTAAATTTATTTTAGCAAACATTATAATTATGATTTAAAGAAAGTAGGAAGATATTCTGGAAGTCTTGGAATATGATACTCTTTAAAAGTCTAGATCTAGTTTAATTTGCCCATCAAAATCTCTAGTTATTTTAAAGTCTTCTTTCCCATCTCCATGAAAAATAGTATAGTCCCCATGGAAACCCGTCCCTGTCGATTTCTTTCAAGGACATGGTAGGTTTAATCCAGCAACTCTTTTGGCTATACACAGCTGGGAAATGTTTTAATCTCGGACACCATTTCCTTCTACAGTATGTACAAAATAGCGGTGTAATTAGACACTGAAAAAAGAGTAAACTAACAAAAAAAACATTGTACTAACATTAACAATGATGCCAGTTGAAATAATTGAAATCGGAAAGTTACTAGTCAATGCCATAGCCAGGATTTTCAAACAATGCGGGACAATATCAGGGTGGACTCGCTTCACGCATAAATTCAAGCAATGTGGACCCATTTTACGCCAAAATATGAAAAATCTGGACCCGTATTCCTAAATTTTACCAATTTTAAGCTAAATATGAGAAATCTGTACCCATTTTTCAAAAAGTGGACCCATTTTATGCATAAAATTTCATAATTTGAACCCATTTTTAAAAATGTGGACCCATTCTTTGTGGCCCCATTAGAAAGATGGTGTAGGACTGTCCCAACAGCTACGGCATTGTTACTAATATCAACTATGAACAGAATAATCTGTTAATATCTGATTATTTTAAATATTTTTTTAAAACTATTTTTTAGTAGCACTTTTCAGCTTTAATCAGTAGAACTAAAAAACATTTAGTACAATCCTGGAAAAATAAAACATTCAATTGCTCTTTTGAAAGAATAAAGTCACCAAATGCCAATGAGATGGAGATTATGGAAGTAAAATAAATATTATAGCTGCCTGACAGAGAAAACAAAAATATCAGTACCAGGTTTCAGGTGGAAAAATCAAGTACAGTACATTCCTAATGTCTTTAAAAAAATATGGTTACACTTTTAAACATTATCTGCTTCCATAGCTATTAAAGTTTGATTAAATATAGTCGTGAAAATTAATTCCACCACAGAATTCTGTTTTTAACAGTAAATACATTTATTCTCTGTGGCTATATAGTCTTTGTGGTTTTACTATAAAAAGCCAGTCTTTAAAAACAACATTTAGGATCACATGGACTTATTGATCAATTTGATTTCATGAAAAAAAAGTTCAAGCAAAAAAAAACAAACACGGAAACAATTGTTGGCTGAATGGATTTTAGATTGATTTTCGGAAGTGGAAAAAAAATCAGTAAAGTTAATTCCTAGAATTAGTAAGTTCCAGATGGATAGTCTATAGATAAAATAAATTTTTTATTAATCTGGAACCAAATTCTAGATGTACCATGTTATGTTACAATAATTAACTTACCTTGTATTTTGTATCTATTATTTATACTTGAAAAATTGGAAACTATTGGCAAAAATGATACCGGTAGTTCATTTGTATAAGATATTTTACTGCATTGCTTACATTGCCCAACTATGCTTCATCGATCCAATTCCCCGTACCTTACGATGTGCCGAGAAATAAGGTCAGTAAAGAATACAGATAAAACATAACTACATAATCCTGGCCTTCCTCTCAACCTCTTTCTCACAGCCATTTTTCAAGTTTACGATTGACTCTGATCCTAATTTTGTTCAGGGACTAGTCCGTGCAATATCCTGACTACAGCCAGCAGTAACCTGACTAACAACAACGGGTTTCTATGCAAAACTTCCAACATCTGAGATTCATTTACAACACCTTGCCAACAAAAACAAGAGCCATCAGAAGACCTGTTGTGTTTACAAAGCTAATTTGATACAATTTATAATTTGATATCAAACCTTTCGACTGCATGCTGCTTGGACTTAAATAATGTTTTTAGAAGTTAAAAATATCAACTGTTTAATTTGATGAATTTCAATACTATATAAATATAAAAACTGTTTAATTTGGTGAATTTTATTATATATATAATACCTATAATTATCATTAAGAGTATGTTTGATTAAGTATAGAAGCAGCAGCTATTGTTATAGCAGCATTAATTTATAGCCCTCTTATTCTTTAATAATACCTCAGTTTCTCAAGTGACTTATGAAACTTTAGTACCTGAGGTGACTATAAAAACAAATACTGTAGATATGCTATAGCATCATACTTTATGGTCATAGTCTCAGTCCCTCATCAACCACAAATGACATCATCATTATACCATTAATTCAATTTCAAGACCACATTTTAACCAGCAAGAAGACCACTAATTAACATCTCCAGACATTAGGACAGATGGATGTATAAAAACTACCACTCTATTTCTTTTGGTTCACTGAATAGTTTCAGAGGGTGACTATACCCACACTATGCTCTAACAAACTCCTTTTGAAAACACTAAAAGTATTGCCTTTATAATCAGGTTGGACCTGTGTTTGGAGTTCAATGAAATCCACGCAAGTGTACAAGTTCAACATTTATTATTGTTATTTTCACATTAATTTGAAAATTTTACACTTATGCATTTGGGAATTATTAAAATTTGGTGGAATAAAAAGTAATTATTTGAAATCAGATAGTTTATTATTATTATGAATATTACCACATACAGATCTCCTTCTAATTAAAGATCCCTGAAAAAGACCACCCCCAATTAAAGACCACTTTTCTGTGGTCCCGAATTAAATGTCTTATTTTTATTGTTCTAATTAGAAACCAAAGCTGCTAAAAATCATGAAAGTCCAGTCCCAAAAGTGTCCTTAATTGGAGAAGACCTGTAATTATTTATATTAAATAACGTACCTGTCATAGGTGGCGGTGAACTGACTGGCGTTGACGGATTGGAAGGATAACTACTGTTGGTCTGTTCCGATGAATAGATCTGCAAGATTCAAAATAGAAGCTTCTATTATTATTAGTCATATTAAATAGGTTGTCATTTGTAAGTTTTATACAGAATGTATCATCAATTTATTTCCTTGCTAGGATTTAGACCTTCCCTTGCTAAGCAATTCAGCATTTATTTCAAGGACGTGTAGAGTAGTAGTATCAACCACATTTTTTAAATTCAACCACTATGTGAAACATAAAATAAAATTCTTCTGATGATAAATATGGTGATAACTTAGATGAACATATTTGTCACTGTATATTTGAATTGAATCCAAGAAAATACTATGCAAAATATTGGGGTTTTTCTTATATAGGAGAAAAATGATTAACATAAAAATTATCAAAAAAACAATTATAATGTTGCTAAATTGTTTATTGCACCTAGTTTTGGAAGAACATGCTTACCTAGTACTATTGTTTATGAAGGCTTATTCTTTAGAAATTAGCTATGCATTAAAGCTTTTGATTTTCCAAAATTAGGCTTTAAAACTGGCTACAAAGTATAGTGGAGGAAATATATTTTGCTATCTATAATAAGTTTGCTCTACAGTATCTCTATAACATCTTGGCCAATTCCTACCAAATGGCAATACATTCCTTTTTTTTTAAAATAATTTATAAACTACATAAAGATTAAAAAGAATAAATATATTAATTTTTATTAAATAATCCTATTGATAGACAATCAAATGGAGATCATGAATGTAGGCCTTTAAAAGTTTTAAGGTCGACAATATAATAAATTGATTGCCACTAACATAGTGCTGTAAGCTACGCAATGTCTTTCATCAAATGAAATGACAGCTGGTTGGAAGGCAAGAGCCCGGGGTGAGCATAGCATTGCAGAGTACAATATTGAGATCAATGAACCTTATTACAAACAAGAATTACTAATCTGATTAAATTCTATAATGATCCTTAAGATGAGAAAATGAGCAAAAGAACTACGTAGATCTCAAGGGGGCTGAGGCTTCAGGACAATAATAAAGGCTTCAACAGATTTTTAAACTAAATATGAAAGTTTATAATATATCTATTTTGACTTTAGGCTCATAACTCAAAAATTTACCCATCCATGATATTTGATCAGTATTCTTTAATCATAAATTTGAATCGCTTTTCATACATTTATTATGTGCATTAATTAAATTAAACCTGAATAATTTTGACTCAAAATTAAAGAATATTTATTTTATTGAAGGTTGCTAATTAAAAATCTTCAATTATATTTGAATGTTTAAAAAAAAAAATGCAATACTATGTTTGTTTGCAGTTAACTTTTAACATTTCATCATCTAAAGCTTTTGATTGTAAAGTAACCTGTGATTTTAAATTATAAACACCACAAAACAAAAAGTAAGGATTCCATGATTAGTACCCAAGAATATCGTGGTTGTCCGTAGCTTGGTAAAAACATGATGCTAGCTTCTGGACTACAGTCCTACTAATATAACTGGAAAATCAATTCTCCAAATTGAAGTACAAAAAAGATATTATCATAAAAGTAATAAAGTTATGAATCAGTATCTCTTCATCAAGATGTAAACAACTGTTTGCAGGAAATTAAGCAAGTTAACAAAAACTCAATACTCATCAATAAAGTATCAATACTCATCAATAAATGATCACTATCTATTAATGATTCAATCGTCAATCTGTTCATCTGAACATCTTCCAAATAATGAGTAGATAATGCTTTCATTGATATTCATTCTATCAATCTAAAAGGCAGATAGAATTGGATAAAATTCCTGGTTTGTCACTGTGGATGTTAATACAAATTGATGAAACTATTCCAAGACTTCCTAAGCAAGATGCCTCTGTTGTTGATGAGTCAGATTTAGAAGGAATACCAGCTTTGTCAGGTAGCAAGTGTGTCCAAATTATCGAGTTGAGTCAGAAGAGGGGGTATCTGCTGTACCTGTCCGTATTGATCAAGATGGTGCACTAAAGGTATCCCCTGTTTGATTTAACTTGTCATCACCATTGGCTCTGCCTCAATGGTTCTTGCATAACAAACAACCTATCAAAATGAGTCTAGTCTGCCTGCTGTGCTAAGACATCACCTATCCTGTGCCTTGTCTGTTTGGTCACTTACAAAGGATTCATCACTTCCGTGCTAGTAATCTCCCTCATTAGAATAAACAATCATCAGATAGATGTAGAAGTTGATGAGTATTGAATATCAGACCAGCAGAGAAATGGATGCTCACTTGAGTGTTTCTACCACTGACAGAAAAAAGTTCATGAGGTAAGCAAACTTCATGAAATTATCTTCACACGTGAACAATAGAAAGATGATCACGGCAAAGTCAGATGGAAATAATTTACAGTTTCCTGAAAATGCCTGAAGAAACTGGCAAACTAAATGCAAGGTTTTCACAAGTAAAAAAGAAGCTCATCTAAGATACACACAGTTCCTGTTTGAATCTTGAGTCATAAAACTCTTTCTCCTTCCACTGTAGGCTAGAACCAGGAGACCAATCAATTTCTACCATAACCAAAGTCAATGTAAATTGGATGTTACCATAGATAGCCTTCCTCCCTCTAATCTATGCAGGTATAAATAGTTTTTACAGGGGCATGAATGATGTTGTTGTAAGAGCTGTTGAGTGAATTACCAATAGACAAATCTAACTGGTCCTTCCATTGGCCTCCTCCCGAGTATTAATTTGGACTTCAGAAAATTACAACAGGGATGTCCTACTTACAATAGAAACAAAAAGAAACACAAGAAAATAATATACTTAGTTTTTTTCATTTATGATAATTTATAAACTAAAAATTAACTTTACTTATAAACAATTATTAAAATTAATAATAATTAATAAACTTAATAGAAGTCATATCAACAAGTATATCATTATTATATTTATTGTATGAATACATAAAATAAAAGGATTAACAAATTCAATATACATTCATATATATTTACTTTGGAATAATAAATCACATATTAGGAGAAAAACTATTAATTATATAAATATACATATGAAGAGATAATAAAGGATTTATATAGATAAGAAACACCCCCATATGTATAATGGATGTGGTCCAACTTTAAAACAACAGTTCAAAAGTTGGTTATAAGCATGTCTGGGTTTCTCATCATAATCCCATGATCACTAACAGCTCGCACTCAAGGGAATCATATTACAGCTACCAAATAAACTGCTCTACTATTGTAGCACAAATCCAGACCCTTTGTTTTCACTGTATAAAACTACAGTACAAAATAATAGACAATAATCAACTATACCATTAATTATCTTACTAAAATTACAGGCGTACATGAACTTCATGAAATAAATATACATTATTTTAATATGAATAGATTTCAAAATTGTTACAACATACAGCGATTACTACTTAATATGTTTATGTGAATAGAGTCTATTTTCAAGCAACAATTTATCCAAACCAACCTCAGCTGAAATATTTATAAAACAATAATGTCAATGTTCTTGACAAATTAAAATTGACACAGGGTATTGAACTCAACATCATTAACTCTTTCAATTGTATCAGTCTTCAACATCATTTGCATATCAATTTTAGAGTTTTAATGTTATCATTTTTAATTGTCTCTACATCATTTGCATGTTAGTTTTATCTAAATCCCAATACTGGCCCATTGTCATTTTTTATAGAGGATTATAGTGATAGTCCAATAAATTATTTATGGGTCATAATGAAAGTGCTTTTTGTCCAACAATTCTAAATCCAAATTGGTCATTCTTATTTCACTTTAGCATTTAGCATTGTTTACTACACACAATGAAGAAATTAAAATCTGATACAGACTTCGTCAAAAAGTTGGCCAACATAGCCATGGTATAACCACAAAGCAATTGACCAATAAGAATCAAGGAATAAAAAACAACCTGTTTCCACAATGCCGACTTCCATGCTTTCCACTACAGCATCCAGGAAACTCGAGAAAAAAAACAGGTTCACCTACCTGAGAACTGTATAACAAAATGTTTGATGCATCTAAAAAAAACAGCAACACATTCCAATATCACCCAATGTTTTCAGCACCTTGCAACTATACTAAAGAAACTGGAGATTTTTTTTCAAGTGGTGTTTTGTGTGGTTTAGAATAATAGTGTAAAAGTGGCAAGATTTAGAGGAAGTTCATTTGCCATTCTAGTTCAAATAAACTGTAACATTTATCTAGGGATTTCTAACTGAGGATGTTTTGCTCATTCTGTTTAAGTATGTATGACATATTACACCCAAGATCAAATCTTTACCTGTCACATACACCACAGAAATAATCTTTCAAATCTGGTTTTCATTACTCTATTATTTTAGTCAATATTTCCCATAAGATATGTTTCTAAATTCATGTTTGTCTCCTGGCAATAACATATAGATCGCAATCATAAAATTTAAATCAATTAGTATTAAAATACTGATATTAGCAAGATGAATATTATTAATAAGAATTTTCTTTAAAATTAACTTTCTAGTAAAACAGGTCTGTTTATACTGCCTAGGTATGAGAACATGGGAAAATATGGGTTACATAAATAACCCTTATAATTACTCGCCCAATTCCAGGGGAAATGCAATGGTTCGAGTCTGAATTTACTTCTACAATCTCTGCAGCAACCAAAAATGTATTTACAAACTAGAGAGTTCACTATATCGAATCGATTGTAATGATAATTTAACTGCTTTTCACAGTGTATGTTTTCCTATTAAATGACCGATGAAAAAAAACAAACTATAGTACATAACTATGGACAAAACTTAGTGCATAAACTATGAACATTACTACTATGAACATTACTATAATTCAGGGCAGGATTCCATGGCTACAGCCAGAAGAATGCAGAGTGGCAAAATTCCAACTTTTTTTTTTAATTGTTAGGATGATGGCTTCTTAACAGCTGTAATAATTATTACCTTTTTTAAAGTGATTTCATACACACAAATCATATAAAATCAGCAGACACAAACACAGATGTAGTGAAAAACTTAGCCTTCCAAACATCGAAAACCTTGGTTTAAATTTCTTAAATTATTATCCAATTATTGTAATTATAAGTAATATCAACCAAACTTTGGACCCAAGTCTAAAGAAAAGAAATAATTTTAATTAATTCACATATAAATTAACCAAAGATGCACCTGAATATTAGACTAAGCCTCCCATAAAGTCAGTTTATTTAAATTACTTAAAATAAACTATAGTTAAGTATGGTAAAGTTCATATCTTAATAGTAACTTGCAGACCAGTTTCCTGCTGGAAAATTAGCCTGCGAATTAGCTGTCTGAAGCCTCAATAAACTATGGTTGCTCCTAGATGTTGCCAATGTCAGTAGTAAAAGAAAAACAATAGAATTAGGCCTACCCAGATGAACTCAGCCCATCTATAGAACAATCTACATCTTATATGTAGGCCACCAATAATTGTAAACTATTTCTTCATTGGTTAATTTATGGGGTAAGCTATCTCTCCAATTTATTCAGTGTTACAGAACTCTTTAATAAGAGATGAATTTACCATTGTAGTTAATAAAAACCGAAAAAACTTAGGAAGTGGAATGACACTATTAACTTCAATAAGAGTTAAAGTTAAGAGACGTAGGTTACTAAAAAAACAGAAACTCCAAGAACCAGGGCAAATTTACTGTAAGGAAAGTAAGGGGCAAAGAACTTAAGCAGGGGTGTCAGCCAGTTATAACTCTGTCAACAGCACAGGCAGCAAGGGTAAGACTAGCAATGTTTATTACCAGTGGCCTACGATACTTTCATCGCTTCTCCATATCTCCAGCAAACCGACTCCAGTTAAATTACATATAATTCAGTCCCTTCACGTCTCATCTTGGCTCCTGCTAAAAGATATATTCTCCCAATTACAGTGTACCCTTTACCTTGGACATGGACCCCAGGTTGCCCTTTCCCCCCTTGTTATTGTTCATCAACACTTAGGCTCTATGGGGCCAATGCTGCAAATTGTGACCTAAATCACTAATTCAACTAATTTTCTTATCCCAGATTGACCTAGATCTACATTTACTATTGGAAAATGAAACCACAGGTAGCAATTCACTATCGATAAACATTCACATTTTAAATATATAATTATATACTATTACTAAATATCTATTTACTTATGAAATTTATTACTTAATACAACACTAAAATTTACCATTTGCTTGTGGCACTTACCCTAAGCTCTGCCCACATCAAATTTTATGTGACAAATACATGGAATGTGCCCATATACGGATGGAATGTGTCCATATACGGATGTAATATGACATCATCAGTTTATCATGCCCATGGGCAATTCACACATGTATGTCCATAGTGTGGACATAGCAAAACGCATAAAGCCCAGACTTATATAATACATACATATATCAGTACATAATAAATCTTTAAAAATCAAATGAATTGAGAATTTACAAATATAAAATATCATAGCATTATAAAATTACTGGATGATAAAGAACAAAGAAATTAAGGAAGTCTGAATGTAGTGATAGGCTCCGTTTTACTTGATTCCTAGCCATGAGGGACCTGTTAAGCCACTAATAGCTTCCCCACCTGGTCGTTCACCTTTGATCACTTGTCCTGAGACCTTCAAACCCTCAATTAAAACTTCAACCAGCATTGGTTAATATATTACTTTCAGTAATTCATTTTTATTTATTTGAATAATCTTGTAGTAGACATAATATTTATAGTATACACTTGCACAAATATTGCTGTTAAGATGGTACTGACACACATTTTATATTCTTAAACTAGAAATTGCAAATTGCAAGTGAAGTGCTGCGAAGTACAACTGCATATAGTAAATGTTCTTCGAACAAAATTATTTATGCGAGTCAAGTGAAAATAATGAATAATAAAACTATAACAAAAAATGAGACACGACCCATTGTCTATATTAGAACACTTCTCATTGGGTAACAAAGTCGTAATTTTTCATTTTTGTCAAAAAGTGTCTATAGTGTGGTGAATTATGGTTTAGGGTTTTTTTTATAAATTTTCAAAAATGTCTATGTATGTGGAAAATGTAGTTGATTACCAAAGGTTACAATTTTTATTTTGAAGACTGCATGGTCTAGGAAGTGTACATTTTTTTATGGGGCAAGTTTCCAAGGGCGGGTTTTCTAGGGGCGAGTTGACTGCCAAAGAGTGTTGCCAAAGTGCGAGCCAGTGCGTTATTTAATCACAAGTGCAAGACATATCACAAGTGTGAGCCAGCGAGCCATGACGTCACGACAATAGATAGAGACGTTAGCCAGTTGTGCGAGGTATCGCCTGAGATTTGTGGAGTACAATTCAAAAAATAACTATAGGTCTAATAATGAATTATTGTGATGTTAAATAGACAATGTTAGCTGTCAAAAAGCGACGTTTTTCATTGGGACCTTTCGTCCCTTCAAGGCTAGGCCTATACCATCCTAGCTAGTCTAGGCCTAGAGTAGGATAAGGCTAGCACGACATGCGGACGTTGGTACGAGTAGGTTAGTCTACAAACGTCGCCTAAAATAATTGATTTTACCCGGCAGAACGAAAGAAGGAAACACCGCTTTTCAGTCGTCTTAGGCACTCGTTTTTTGACAAACAATGACCTTTCAGAGGTCAAATTGCTGTCAAGAATATGAATTGGCTGCTTCGCAGCAAAAATGAGGTTGAAATTGCTTAAAAATTAAGAACAAAATAAGAACAAATTGAGGTTGAGGAAAAATGTCAAATAGGTTTTTATAAAAAAAAAAAAAAAAAAAAAAAAAAAAAAAAACCAACAAATCTTATTTGTACCTTATTTGCAGTAGGCCTATGTAATACCTTCTATTTGAAATACATAATATATTGCTAGACAGTAATCTTCTAGTTCAAAAAGTGTTTACAACATTTTGAGCCTCAAATAGGCAAAAAATAAGAAAACTGAGCCTAGGCAATTTTTTACTGGTTCTTATAAAAAGAAGTGCATTTTGACTTCAGTATCACTTTAATACTAGTCAAAGAGATACACGGGTAATCAGTATAATAAAATAATAACCACTACCACATTACACCATCATCACTAGAACAACCACCTAATGTAAATTTGATATAATAATTTAAATATAGAGTACGGATTTTTGGGGCAAGATATAATATTTATTTGACTACCCAAAACCAACTAACACATTATATATGGCATCTTAATATTGTTTCTGCCAAGTGCGTGCTAATAATTGAGGAATAAGAAAACCAGATTAGAAAGGAAAAAAAAAACACAATTTTGTAGCAAAAATTGAATTTGATAACAAATTGGAAATTTGGAAAGAGGAATGATTGCTGGTTCTCTTGGAAGGAAATGGAAAACAGTGCAAATCAAAAAGTACAGGCTGATGGTAAAATACTTGTGAGATTTCCTTAGGGACATCTAACTTGAATAATGTAGTCTACAGCCTGAAGGCTGGAGTCAGTACTCCTCATCATAAACAGATTAAAAGCAAAAACATGGCTGCATGCCAACTTATTAATGACCAAATAAAACAATCAACAAAACAACCTCATAATATAAAGATATATTTCATAATTAATAGTTTGATATATAAAAATCAAATCCATGAAAGAAATGCTTGTGTACCTGCCAGCTTTATGATTACGGAATATTGATGTACTTTTATGTTTAAATGAATTTCAAACTTATTTAAAAAAAATTAAAATGGTGTCCCAGTTAAGGTTTAAGAATAAAATATACATAAGAATACATAAAGAATATCAAAACTTACATTATAATCTTTACAATAAAAGTTTACCTAAAGTCAGATTAAATGGTGTTATCAAACACAATCTAGTCTATCATTATACCGTTGTAATGTTCGGTAAGTTTGAGAGCTGCAATCATCGCCAGAGCTATTGAATTTCAATTGTAATATATACGTAATACGTAATTTATTTATTTCAGCTCTTTTTATTAAAAAACATTGGTTTAATGAATATACAGGCCCTACTATTACCAGTCAACAAAAATAAATTCTCTTCTGGCTTTGAAACATTCACATCAACCATTTTGGTTTTTTTTTACATTTTACAAAGGACAAAACATGTTCTTCACGTAATTTCTTGGTTAAATGATATGCAGTCTGTGGAGTTATATTGATGTATTTGTCACTAAAAATGATTTTGTGGGGGCGAAAAACTATATAGGCCTAGTTGGCATGATGTATCTTTAATTCTATTTTCACAGGCTGGAAGAAGCATTTGGCAAATCAATTAATTTTATTAATGATCGTCCAAGGCTAAGTTGCTTTTCTTACCAGGAATTTTCTCCAGGAATTTTCCAGTTAAAAATGTTGCAATAAATCTGGACACTTAGGCAAGTTTCAGAAAATCCTGGAAAATCAGAGATTACATGCAACTCTAAAACTATATTGTGCTTCGGGGTTAAAGTTTATGTTTAACAATTTCCAATAAATTAAAATAAGTTAGTATTAAAACACCTAGCTCTACTATTATTATCATTATTATGAATGTTAATTTAAAAGGCCCTACTAGAATAATTGAGAATTATTTAGTAAACCATTAATTTAGTGTCTGACCTTTGCTCATAAGATCATCATCCTGCACTATACAGAAACTTTTTCTATTATTAAACATACAATATTATTTATTCATAAACATTAATTCCCTGGTTTAAATATTCATAAAGAAATTGTCTTATTTTGCTGTGTACACAGGTGGTTACTCTCTTCCAAGAACCAAATTTTATTTTGATTACTCCTTTGAGTGTTAAATAAACAATGATGCATAATATCATTTCACTGTGCTATTCCCATTCAATAGTAAGTGCAATGGTCTATAAACTAAGAATCGCACTCTTAAAATAAACTACCGTAAACTTATAGGTTTTTGGTAGCTTTTTATTCCACAGTATTCCATATTTCAAACTGTGACTACATTACAATTTGTAAGAATACTGGCTCCATCTTCCCGCTTTTGTTAATTAATAATATGCATCTTTTTATTAACTGTTCCCAACTTTTCATTCAAACAAATAAAGGAATTATCTTATTTTGCTGTGTACACCAATGGTTACTCTCTTCCAAGAACCAAATTTTATTTTGATTACTCCTTTGAGTGTTAAATAAACAATGATGCATAATATCATTTCACTGTGCTATTCCCATTCAATAGTAAGTGCGGTGGTCTATAAACTAAGAATCGCACTCTTAAAATAAACTACCGTAAACTTATAGGTTTTTGGTAGCTTTTTATTCCACAGTATTCCATATTTCAAACTGTGACTACATTACAATTTGTAAGAATACTGGTTCCATTTTCCCGCTTTTGTTAATTAATAATATGCATCTTTTTATTAACTGTTCCCAACTTTTCATTCAAATACTCCTTCATTGTCTTAAAAAAAAATCAATTTATAATTTTGTTTTTAGCTGGAACCTGGCTTTAAACATTCATAATAATCACTTTCTTCATCATTTTTAAAGTCTTCTAAATACCACAAAAAACAATGTGGTGAATGTTATTAGAAGTGGAAAGTTAGACTGTACACCAGAGACCAGTTTTCAACGTTTATTTCCTGTACAATGCTTGATAAGGGAACAAAGTGATCTGTAGGGAATTGCTGGGCATGCTTTGTTGTTAGATGTTGGCCAAGGCCAAGGTAGAAGCCTAGAAGTCTTTTTTAATGTTTTAATAAATAATAGAAATATAAATCATGCTGTAACTGGTGTCTACATTAGCCAGCAACTATAAACTTCTTTTTCCTATTCACATCTACATCAAATACATTAGCATTTATATAGTGCTATTTCATGATGATCAAAGCAATTTTTGCTTTTTTTTGTATATTTAAAAAAAAAATTAATAATAATAATAATAATAGATGAAATAGATCTACGGCCAAATAAAATTAATTTTTGGAGCCGCATAGATTTTTTTGCTATTTGCTATTTTTTAATACATGACAAAAAATTATCCTTTTTCCGTGAAAAATGAAAAAATTTTTCGGTGGAAATACAGGCGGTCGCGACGAAACTTCTATGAATTTACAAACAGCAGCTGGATTGATAAGACTACTCTGATCGTCGTCTCGCCCACTCGCCCATCACACACGGTTTGGGGTTTTGTTGACAAGTCTCTCTTGTTTTGTGTGACGTGAGGATGGTAGACAACGGAAGAATACAGTAAGTTCCTCATTCTTCCAAAGGTACACTATAATCATAAAATTAACCATATAGTGGTTTAAGCGTGTGGGCCAAGGATGTCTACCTATACCAACATTGACAACGTGGCATCGACATTTAAGTTGAGTCAACCGCCTTGTGATCATCCGTCCGTACTGCTGTGTAGGCCTAGCCTACCTAGATTGACACAGTACGAGTGAGCAATCGTATTCATAATGTATCGTATGACAGCAGTAGCGAAAGTATGAGAATTTGATTTGATTTGATTTAGTAATGTTATGAATTCGGCTCAGCAAAAAACTTTATATAGTGTGGTAGATCAGTGTAGATATCCAGACGTTTCGACCCTGCCAATTAATGAAGTAGAGGCCTAGGCCTATTCTAATTTCTACTTCTCTAGTAATACACACTAGCCTATGATTCAAATAGTATTTCATCAGGCTAACAAGTATAGTAGCCAAGACGCACTAGACCTGCTGCACATTGGCCTACGCTAGCTGCAAGCTAGTCTGAGGATGATTGATGTGACATACCACACTACTGTACTTGGCCTACTGAGCTGCTACTACTATGTAGTGCTGTGTATTGAAGGCTGTAAAAAATATATAGTGATGATCATATGCATACCAAGTCCAGCTGTATGTCTCTGTTTAGTATTGCATAATATTATTTGAACATAAAATCTTAAAATTTGTTTTTTTTTTTTTTTTTTCCAGCTAGATGAAGGAAAAGGAAGTACCACCATCTCCTATCAAGAATGACTATGTATAAATGTCATGCCAATTTCTGCAAATAAAATTCAGGAACAAGGTATATATATGCCAAATTTAATACAGAAGATTCACAAACGTTTTCGGCCATAGGCCTTCATCAGGTGTACAGCATAAAAATGGAAAAACAACATATACAAATATAACGGACGTAAGACAAAGCAACATATGACGTGAAGCAACGCTATAACAGATAAAAGAACAATAGCCTTAAGGGCGTATGCCAAGCTACAAGCTTGACAGCAGTCAAGATAAAAACGCAGGAAAAATATACTATGGTAAAAATCATATACATATATATAAACTATATATAAGAAATAATAATATATAGGCCTATATGAATATAAAAATGAAAACGAAAAGAAAAAAAATAAACAGTATATAAATGAAATTTTAAAAAATAAAAAGAGCTGATCAAATAAAAGCAACAATAATCAAACACATGGTCCAAAATCCAAATCCAAACAAAATAGAAATTAATCCAAATCCAAATCCAAACAAGATAGAAATTAATTTCTATCTTGTTTGGATTTGGATTTCGATTTTGGACCATGTGTTTGATTATTGTTGCTTTTATTTGATCAGCTCTTTTAATTGTTTTAAATTTCATTTATATACTGTTTATTTTTTTTCTTTTCGTTTTCATTTTTATATTCATATAGGCCTATATATTATTTCTTCTTATATATAGTTTATGTATATGATTTTTACCATAGTATATTTTTCCTGCGTTTTTATCTTGACTGCTGTCAAGCTTGTAGCTTGGCATACGCCCTTAAGGCTATTGTTCTTTTATCTGTTATAGCGTTGCTTCACGTCATATGTTGCTTTGTCTTACGTCCGTTATATTTGTATATATTGTTTTTCCTTTTTTATGCTGTACAACT